>NC_079191.1:444646965-444672005 GCF_029499605.1 Hyla sarda | reverse complement strand
TACTCGGGGGGGGGGGGTATATAGGATACACGGGGGGTATATAGGATACACAGAGGGTATATAGCATACTCGGGGGGTATAGAGGATACACGGGGGGGGGGGTATATAGGAAACACAGAGGGTATATAGCATACTCGGGGGGTATAGAGGATACACGGGGGGTATATAGGATACACAGAGGGTATATAGCATACTCGGGGGGTATATAGCATCCTCGGGGGTATATAGGATACACGGGGGGGTATATAGGATACACAGAGGGTATATAGCATACTCGGGGGGTATATAGCATCCTCTGGGTATAGAGGATACACGGGGGGGTATATAGAATACACAGAGGGTATATAGGAAACACAGAGGGTATATAGCATACTCGGGGGGTATAGAGGATACACGGGGGGTATATAGGATACACGGGGGTATATAGGAAACACAGAGGGTATATAGCATACTCGGGGGGTATATAGGATACACGGGGGTATAGAGGATACACAGAGGGTATATAGCATACTCGGGGGGTATATAGCATCCTCGGGGGTATAGAGGATACACGGGGGGGGGGTATATAGGAAACACAGAGGGTATATAGCATACTCGGGGGGTATAGAGGATACACGGGGGTATATAGGATACACAGAGGGTATATAGCATACTCGGGGGGTATATAGCATCCTCGGGGGTATATAGGATACACAGGGGGGTATATAGGATACACAGAGGGTATATAGCATACTCGGGGGGTATATAGCATCCTCGGGGGGTATAGAGGATACACGGGGGGTATATAGAATACACAGAGGGTATATAGGATACACAGAGGGTATATAGCATACTCGGGGGGTATATAGCATCCTCGGGGGGTATAGAGGATACACGGGGGGTATATAGAATACACAGAGGGTATATAGGATACACAGAGGGTATATAGGATACACAGAGGGTATATAGCATACTCGGGGGGTATAGAGGATACACGGGGGGTATATAGAATACACAGAGGGTATATAGGATACACAGAGGGTATATAGGATACACAGAGGGTATATAGGATACACAGAGGGTATATAGCATACTCGGGAGGTATAGAGGATACACGGGGGGGTATATAGGATACACGGGGGTATATAGGATACACAGAGGGTATATAGCATACTCGGGGGGTATAGAGGATACACAGAGGGTATATAGCATACTCGGGGGGTATAGAGGATACACGGGGGGTATAGAGGATACACGGGGGGTATAGAGGATACACAGAGGGTATATAGCATACTCGGGGGGTACATGAAGGGGGCGGGGCTCCGCACACATCACACTACACACAGGTGTCACTCACCGGCCGCACTGACAGCTCTCTCCTACACCTCACCGGGCCCGGCCCACCGATTGCCGACTACGGCATGACGTCATGACGATTCAGCGCGGGGCGGACATGTTTACTCCTGGCAAGTGTAGCCCACAAATATTAAGCGGTGTCGGGCGGTAGCGGAGTGAACTCTCGTTGGTTTCTTATTTTAAGCAACAACACCTGTACGTCACACAGATCTATATGGTACGGTCACCTCTGAAGAACAAGGCCGCCTCGCGAGTCACGTGACCGCAGGCGACTCAGGGGTGAGAAGTCACGTGATCGTAGGTGTCTCCAGCAGCCGGATCATGTGACTATTTCTCACCTCAGCTAATTAACTGTTTATTTTTTTTCTGGTCGCTCGCCTCCAGTTTTAGTCTTTGGCTCTCCGGGCATGCTGGGAGTTGTAGTTTTGCTGAGGCACCCTGGTTGGGAAACACTGTCTGAGCACAGGTTGATCCAGGAGTGATGGTCTTGACCCCCTGAGGATGAGGCCAATTTCAACTTTTATGTTTTTTTTTATGTTTTTTTTTTATCCTCACCTTGTAATTCATTACAGATCCATAACAGTAAAATGAATGGAATAACGAAAGGAATTGCAAAAATGAGAGCAATTTCACAAATGTTGTAGGGTCCTGTATTTATGCAGAGCACTTTACTGTAATAATAATAATAATAATAATAATAATAATAATAATTAATAATAAAATAATAATAATAATAATAATAATAATGCAAATCTACTAGGTACAATTTACTAGTTACATATAGGTCTAGTGACCTACTATATACTTTCATATGGTGCAGAAGAAAAAAAAAAAAAAATGGAATAAAATATAATAAACTAAAACTGCATAAATTGGAAGTGTTAAAATTAAAGATGTTACGGCCAATTATACGGACTAGAGATGAGCGAAGTTACAGTAAATACGATTCGTCACGAACTTCTCGGCTCGGCAGTTGATGACTTTTCCTGCATAAATTCGTTCAGCTTTCAGGAGACTCTTTCCTAGGACTGTCTCCACCGTTTCCAGCCCACCGGAGCACCTGAAAGCTGAACTCATTTATGCAGGAAAAGTCATCAACTGCCGAGCCGAGAAGTTCGTGACGAATCGAATTTTCGCTCATCTCTAATACGGACCTTGAATTTTGCTTTTACGGCGCTACTACTATACATAAGGATGTGTTTTTGTTATAAAGATAACAACAAACAGGACTTTATTTTGTGCAATATTCTATACCAGTAGTCTCCAACCTGCGGACCTCCAGCTGTTGCAAAACTACAACTCCCAGCATGCCCGGACAGCCGTTGGCTGTCCGGGCATGCTGGGAGTTGTAGTTTTGCAACAGCTGGAGGTCCGCAGGCTGAAGACCAATGTACTAGTGCATTGTTTTCCAATCAGGGTGCCCCCAGCTGTTGCAAAACTACAACTCCCAGCATGCCCTGACACAGTACTGTTTATATATAGGAGTGGGGCTGACAGGGAATGCTGGGAGTTGTAGTTTTGCAACAGCTGGAGGTCCGCAGGTTGAAGGCCACTGCTCTATACATCAGTTGGTGCATAATGTGATAAATAATCTGGATTTTGATCTAGTACATTGTTATCATTTCTAGAGATGAGCGAACTTACAGTAAATTCGATTCGTCACAAACTTCTCGGCTCGGCAGTTGATGACTTTTCCTGCATAAATGAGTTCAGCTTTAAGGTGCTCCCGTGGGATGGAAAAGGTGGATACAGTCCTAGGAGACTCTTTCCTAGGACTGTATCCACCTTTTCCAGCCCACCGGAGCACCTGAAAGCTGAACTAATTTATGCAGGATAAGTCATCAACTGCCGAGCCGAGAAGTTCGTGACGAATCGAATTTACTGTAAATTCACTCATCTCTAGTTAATAGCTGCGCTCGCTTCATAGACTTTACATAGTGTTCCAGGGCGTACGTTTACGCCCTGCAGTACTAAGTTACGCTGGGTTAACACCACGTTTTTGCCATACTGTTTTCAATCAGTTTTTCTAAAGAAAACGGATGGAACAGTATGGAAAAAAGTAAACCATATACTGTTTTTAAAAGTGCATACGGTTCAGTCCATTTTTTTTTCTTTAGGATGCAAATGCGCATGTGCAAAGTAAAAACCGTATACATGTACGTTTCCCATTGACGTCCATGTTAAAAAATAAAATAAAATAAAAAACATGCAACCGCATACTATTTTTATTTTTTTTTTTTCAACATTTACGTCAATGGGAAAAGCACATGTATACGGTTCCATACGGGAAACCGTATACGGTTTTTACTTTTCACATGCGCATTTGCATCCTAAAGTCCCCACCCAACACCCCTCCATTAACCCCTTCAGGACGGAGCCCATTTTGGCCTTAAGGACCGGAGTGTTTTTTGCACATCTGACCACTGTCACTTTAAACATTAATAACTCTGGAATGCTTTTAGTTATCATTCTGATTCCGAGATTGTTTTTTCGTGACATATTCTACTTTAACATAGTGGTACATGTTTGTGGTAACTTGCATCCTTTCTTGGTGAAAAATCCGTAAATTTGATGAAAAATTTGAAAATTTAGCATTTTTCTAACTTTGAAGCTCTCTGCTTGTAAGGAAAATGGATATACAATGTTTGCATCATAAAATTTATGAGTTTTTACTTTTGGAAGACACCAGAGGGCTTCAAAGTTCAGCAGCAATTTTCCAATTTTTCACAAAATTTTCAAACTCGATATTTTTCAGGGACCAGTTCAGGTTTGAAGTGGATTTGAAGGGTCTTCATATTAGAAATACCCCATAAAAGACCCCATTATAAAAACTGCACCCCCCAAAGTATTCAAAATGACATTCAGTAAGTGTATTAACCCTTTAGGTGTTTCACAGGAATAGCAGCAAAGTGAAGGAGAAAATTCACAATCTTAATTTTTTACACTCACATGTTCTTGTAGACCCAATTTTTGAATTTTTACAAGGGGTAAAAGGAGAAATTTTTTACATGTATTTGTAGCCCAATTTCTCTCGAGTAAGCACATACCTCATATGTCTATGTAAAGTGTTCGGCGGGCGCAGTAGAGGGCTCAGAAGGGAAGGAGCGACAAGGGGATTTTGGAGAGTACGTTTTTCTGAAATGGTTTTTGGGGGGCATGTCACCTTTAGGAAGCCCTTATGGTGCCAGAACAGCAAAAAAAAAAAAACACATGGCATACCATTTTGGAAACTAGACTCCTCGGGGAATGTAACAAGGGGTAAAGTGAACCTTAATACCCCACAGGTGTTTCACGACTTTTGCAAATGTTAAAAACATTTTTTTTTTACCTAAAATGCTTGTTTTCCCAAAAATTTTACATTTTTAAAAAGGGTAATAGCAGAAAATACCCCCCAAAATTTGAAGCCCAATTTCTCCCGATTCAGAAAACACCCCATATGGGGGTGAAAAGTGCTCTGCTGGCGCACTACAGGTCTCAGAAGAAAAGGAGTCACATTTGGCTTTTTGAAAGCACATTTTACTCGGGGGCATGCCGCATTTAGGAAGCCCCTATGGTGCCAGGACAGCAAAAAAAAAAACCCACATGGCATACCATTTTGGAAACTAGACCCCTCGAGGAACATAAGGGGTTAAGTGAACCTTTATACCCCACAGGTGTTTCATGAATTTTGCATATGTAAAAAAGAAAAAATGTTTTTACCTAAAATGCTTGTTTTCCCAAAAATTTTACATTTTTAAAAAGGGTAAAAACAGAAAATACCCCCCAAAATTTGTAACACAATTTCTCCCGAGTACGGCGATACCCCATATGTGACACTAAACTGTTGCCTTGAAATACGACAGGGCTCCAAAGTGAGAGCCCCATGCGCATTTGAGGCCTAAATTAGGGACTTGCATAGGGGGTGGACATTGGGAATCACTGGCGTAGAATTCCCCTAACAGGGTGCCTCCAGCTGTTGCAAAACTCCCAGCATGCCTGGATAGTCAACAGCTGTCCGACAATACTGGGAGTTGTTGTTTTGCAACAGCTGGAGGCTCCGTTTTAGAAACAGTGGCGTACCAGACGCTTTCATTTTTATTGGGGAGGGAGGGGGGCTGTGTAGGGGTATGTGTATATGTAGTGTTTTTTACTTTTTATTTTGTGTTAGTGTAGTGTAGTGTATTTAGGGTACAGTCGCACGGGCGGGGGTTCACAGTAGTTTCGCGCTGGCAGTTTGAGCTGTGGCAGAAAATTTGCCACAGCTCAAACTTGCAGCCAGATACTTACTGTAAACCTCCGCCCATGTGAGTGTACCCTGTACATTCACATTGGGGGGGGGGGGGGGGCATCCAGCTGTTGCAAAACTACAACTCCCAGCATGCGCATACAGACTGTACATGCTGAGAGTTTTAGTTTTGCAACAGCTGTAGGCACACTGGTTATGTATCACTGAGTTTGTGACCTTACTCAGTGTTTCACAACCAGTGTGCCTCCAGCTGTTGCAAAACTACAACTCCCAGCATGTACGGTGCATGGTGTACATTGACTGCTGAGAGTTGGAGTTTGCAACAGCTGGAGGCACACCGGTCGTGAAACACTGAGTTAGGTAACAAAAAAACTCTAAGTTTCACAACCAGTGTGCCTTCAGCTGTTGCAAAACTACAACTCAGCAGTCACCGACAGCCAACGGGCATGCTGGGAGTTGTAGTTATGCAACCAGCAGATGCACCACTACAACTCCCAGCATGCACTTTAGCTGTTTGTGCAAGCTGGGAGTTGTAGTTATACAACAGCTGAAGGTACACTTTTCCATAGAAAAAATGTGCCTCCAGCTGTTGCAAAACCATAAGTCCCAGCATGCCGATAAGGGAATGCTGGGAGTTGTGGTGGTCTGCCTCCTGCTGTTGCATAACTACAGCTCCCAGCATGCCCTTTTTGCATGTCACTCACCTCCTGCTGCACACAGGTCAGTCCCTCGTCGTCGTCGTCGCCGCCGCCGCTCCTGGGGCCCCGATCCCAACATGGACGCCGGGGATCGGGGTCCCTAGCACCCGGGGTGCACGTCCCACACCAGCTCACGTCCTCCGGAAGAGGGGCGGAGGGGGTTGCAGGAGTGACACCCGCAGCAGGCGCCCTGATTGGTCGGCCGACAAATCAGGGCGATGGTGAGGTGGCACCAGTGCCACTTCACCCCTGCTGGCTATGGCTGTTTGGGGCCGTCAGAGACGGCCCCGATCAGCCAGTAATTCCGGGTCACTGGAGACCCGATTGACCCGGAATCGCCGCAGATCGCTGGACTGAATTGTCCAGCGATCTGCGGCCATCGTCGACATGGAGGGACATAATGACCCTCCTGGGCGATATGCCGGCTGAACGCCCTGCGTCCTTAAGGACTCGGAATGCAGGGCGTATCCATACGCCCCATGTCCTGAAGAGGTTAAAAATGGACAAAATTTTCAAAAACTTATGTTTTTTTTAAAGATAAAACGGCACTGTATGCACTCTTAAAAACAGTATACGGTTTAAAAACGCGTACAGTTTACTTTTTTTTGCCATACGGTTTTCTTTAGAAAAACGGATTGAAAACAGTATGGCAAGAATGTGTGAACCCAGCGTCACAGGCGGCCAGGGATTACATTTACTCACTGCATCCTATAGGGCAGTGGCCTCCAAACTGGGGACCTCCAGCTGTTGCAAAACTACAACTCCCAGCATGCCCGGACAGCCAACAGCTGTCCGGGCATGCTGGGAGATGTAGTTTTGCTACAAGTGGAGGATAGAAAAGTAACCTGGAGCTGATGGTGGTCACCATAAAAAAGTAAATAAAATCGCCTTTTACTTCTCAGCCAAGCGTCAAGAAGGTGGAGCCGAGCTGCTAAAGTGCCACCAACTGACCCTCCCCCTCACCTCCCTGTGAACACATGACCACTCATATGTAGTCTGTAACCATGGCAACACAAAACAAGGGTTTTTGGTTTCACAGTAATCACATCGGGGGAGATTTATCAAAACCAGTCCAAAGGAAAAGTTGCCCATAGCAACCAGAGAGAAGAAGAAGAAATCTGATTGGTTGCTATGGACAGCTCAGCAACTTGTCCTCTGTACAGATTTTGATAAATTTCCCCCATAGTAACATAAAAAAAATTAAAATGGCGTAAATAAGTTCAGTATGTAGGGCTGGCGGCGGTGAGATCACGTGATGAGCGGTGTACATTATATAGGATGTTCGGAGTCACCTGACTGTTCACTTATCTGCAGACTCAGGACCGAATGGGGCTGTTACCATAGCAACCAGTCTTCATACATGGACTGATTTATCTCTCTCCAGTGGTCTCCATGGCAACTGCCCGACTTCAGATGGCGCCCTATTTTACCTCATAATCGTATTGGAGGTAACACGCGGGCGGTGTGTAAATATTCATTGGGTCAGGACTCGTGTATAACATAAAGTAGACAATGGACGACCAATAAGAATTCCCGATTTATTGTCAGGTGATTACTTAACGCTTTGATCGTACGGCGCATGGATACGTTATTCTTCAGAGGGCGCGCTCCAGATAAGGCACTAAGTCTAGGGTAACACTGATTATTTACTGGGCGGCTCAGGGCGGGGGCTTCTGTTATTGGCCGATGAGATGTCACATGATGCAGTACGTAGTGTGATTCCGCCCGTGATCTCTACGGTAACCGAAGATTCTGCGGTACGACATGGGACGTTTCTGAAGCACCAGGAAGCAGCGGCGTCCAGTCTACAGCGGAGGGTTACACGATGGACACCATGTTGTTGGGGCTGAGGATCTCAATCCAGTAGCCGTCAGGGTCCTGAACAAACGCCAAACCCTTCATCTTCCCTGTAAAACAAAATGTCAGACGCCTCATGAACGCCACCGTACAGGACGCAGGTCGCCTCCGCCGGTCACATGACTCGCATTATTAAGGTCAGGACAGCATGTGCTCTGCTCTATTGTATTGTGAGATTAGTATACAATAGTCTATTGTTTCCCAACCAGTGTGCCTTCAGCTGTTGCCAAACTACAACTCCCAGCATGCTGAGATTTGTAGTTTTGCAACAGCTGGAGGCGTTCTGGTCTATTGAAACGTCCTATCCTCTAGTCACATCCAGAGCTGCACTCAAAATTACGCACAACTGTACAGACTATTCCTGCCTACCCCTGGTCCGCCAGAGATTCTGTCTGGTCCTCCTATCTCCACGTGCTTGGTGCAGGACCTGCCGCCTCTGCCAATCACTGTCCGAGATGGAACATCACTGCTGGCAACGATTGGCTGAGGCGGCAGGTCCTGCACCGAGTCTTAGAAGAACCAATCGGGAGCTCCGGTAGACCAGGGATAGGTAAGTATATTGGGGGAGATCTATCAAAACTTGTGCAGAGGAAAAGCCAAAGGCCCCTTAAATATGGACTGGGCAGTCACCTGAAAACAAAGCCCCGTCCACCCGGGTCCCAGGTGGGATTCATAAGCCCCTCCTATACTGTACGTGACTGAATAGTGAATACAGCTCTGGAGGTGACCGGAGTATAAGAATAGTGAATACAGCTCTAGGGGTGACCCAAGTATAAGAATAGTGAATACAGCTCTGGATGTGACTGGAGTATAAGAATAGTGAATACAGCTCTGGATGTGACTGGAGTATAAGAATAGTGAATACAGCTCTGGAAGTGACTGGAGTATAAGAATAGTGAATACAGCTCTGGATGTGACTGGAGTATAAGAATAGTGAATACAGCTCTGGATGTGACTGGAGTATAAGAATAGTGAATGCAGCTCTGGATGTGACTGGAAGATAAGAATAGTGACTACAGCTCTGGATGTGACTGGAGTATAAGAATAGTGAATACAGGTCTGGAGGTGACTGGAGTATAAGAATAGTGAATACAGCTCTAGATGTGACTGGAGTATAAGAATAGTGAATACAGCTCTGGATGTGACTGGAGTATAAGAATAGTGAATACAGCTCTGGATGTGACTGGAGTATAAGAATAGTGAATACAGCTCTGGAGGTGACTGGAGTATAAGAATAGTGAATACAGCTCTGGAGGTGACTGGAGTATAAGAATAGTGAATACAGCTCTGGAGGTGACTGGAGTATAAGAATAGTGAATACAGCTCTGAAGGTGACCGGAGTATAAGAATAGTGAATACAGCTCTGAAGGTGACCGGAGTATAAGAATAGTGAATACAGCTCTGGAGGTGACTGGAGTATAAGAATAGTGAATACAGCTCTGGAGATGACTGGAGTATAAGAATAGTGAATACAGCTCTGGGGGTGACTGGAGTATAAGAATAGTGAATACAGCTCTGGAGGTGACTGATCAATGTTGTAGCTGAAGATCAGTTCTACATTTCTCAGCCCCATTAAAGTTTAGTCCTTGTTCTCTATCTTCTCTGCACAGTTTGGCGACTCATTTACCATCATCCGGTTTCTTTACGAAGGCGACTCCGAGCTCCTCAAACCTCTTGCAGGCAGCGTAGACATCCGGGACAGCAATGCCGATATGACCTGTAAAAAAAAGAAAACGGTGTCTGTCATCCACGTGAATTCTATGGCTGGGACCATACAGAGTAGGAGGGGGGGGACGGCTGATACCAGTCCTGGCGAGTAGGGGGGGGGGGGACGGCCGATACCAGTCCTGGCGAATAGGAGGGGGGGGACGGCCGATACCAGTCCTGGCGAGTAGGAGGGGGGGGACGGCCGATACCAGTCCTGGCGAGTAGGAGGGGGACGGCTGAAACCAGTCCTGGCGAGTAGGAGGGGGACGGCTGAAACCAGTCCTGGCGAGTAGGAGGGGGACGGCTGATACCAGTCCTGGTGAGTAGGAGGGGGACGGCTGATACCAGTCCTGGTGAGTAGGAGGGGGACGGCTGATACCAGTCCTGGTGAGTAGGAGGGGGACGGCTGATACCAGTCCTGGTGAGTAGGAGGGGGACGGCTGATACCAGTCCTGGTGAGTAGGAGGGGGACGGCTGATACCAGTCCTGGTGAGTAGGAGGGGGACGGCTGATACCAGTCCTGGTGAGTAGGAGGGGGGGGGGACGGCACATAACAGTCCTGGCGAGTAGGAGGGGGACGGCTGATAACAGGGGACAATACATTGTATCAGGAAGGTTAAGAGTCTTTGTCCACCTGTCAGGGTCTACGTCCTACACATTATAATACCACCCCCTTCATATAACTTACCGAACCCACGAGGATCAGAGTTGCCATTGTGATAAGGCTTCTCGTCATTCTCGGTCCCCCAGTTACTGCAGGAAAGAAAACACAGGGGTCAGAGGGCGCCAGGGGATTATGGGAAATTATGGGTGGCTTATGGGAAATTCTGCTGTTCTCACTTTGGGAACTGCCTGGTGAGGGGCCCCTGTGTACATTTTGTTCCAAACGCTGGGTGCAGGCGGCGGGGGTTGTGAAGTCATGACCACGCCCCTCGTGATGTCATACCACGCCCCCTCCCATAGACTTGCATTGAGGGGGCTTGGCCGTGACGTCACAACCCCTGCCACCCGCACCCAGAGTCTAAACAAAAGCCAGGTACTGCATAGAGATCTTGGGGGTCCCAGCATGACCCCCATGATCAGACATCTTATCCCGTATTCCTTGGATTGGGGAATAAGATGTCTAGGGGTGGAGTACCCCTTTAAGCAGCAGTGTAAAGCTTAGGGGATGGTGATTCCAGACCCTGCTGCTAAGGTGGAGTCACTGATCATAATGAAGCGGGGCTGCAGTGTAAAGCAGGACCAACCAGAAAAAAGCTAAAAAGCAGCCACCCCTGAGGAGAGTCCGCCATCTTACTGTGTCAGCTCCAGTGTCGCCTTCCGTGAGAAGGTCCAGGCCGTCCGCTCCTTAATGTTCTCCGGGACGTCTTTCTTATCCTCGTAGCCCATAAAGTACAAGGAGAATTTCATAGAAGGGAAATCCAACTTCTGGAGGAGACTGAGGAGAAACAAGACATTCAGAATCTAGATGATGGTGAGCTTATAATAGTGCCGGAGCGTAATAAGAGGAGCGGATGATATCACATGATGTAATATATATAGAGGTTATATCAGTACTGGAGCGTTATAAGAGGAGCGGATGATATCACATGATGTAATATATATAGAGGTTATATCAGTACTGGAGCGTTATAAGAGGAGCGGATGATATCACATGATGTAATATATATAGAGATTATATCAGTACTGCAGTGTTATAAGGGGAGCGGCTGATATCACATATGATGTAATATATATAGAGATTATATCAGAACTGGAGCGTAATAAGAGGAGCGGATGATATCACATGATGTAATATACAGAGGTTATATCAGTACTGGAGCGTTATAAGAGGAGCGGCTGATATCATCACATATGATGTAATATATAGAGGTTATATCAGTACTGGAGCGTTATAAGAGGAGCGGCTGATATCACATGATGTAATATATAGAGATTATATCAGTACTGGAGCGTTATAAGAAGAGCGGATGATATCATCACATATGATGTAATATAGAGGTTATATCAGTACTGGAGCGTTATAAGAGGAGCGGCTGATATCACATATGATGTAATATATAGAGGTTATATCAGTACTGGAGCGTTATAAGAGGAGCGGCTGATATCATCACATATGATGTAATATATAGAGATTATATCAGTACTGGAGCGTTATAAGAGGAGCGGCTGATATCATCACATATGATGTAATATATAGAGGTTATATCAGTACTGGAGCGTTATAAGAGGAGCGGCTGATATCACATATGATGTAATATATAGAGATTATATCAGTACTGGAGCGTTATAAGAGGAGCGGCTGATATCAGTCACATATGATGTAATATATAGAGATTATATCAGAACTGGAGCGTAATAAGAGGAGCGGCTGATATCACATGATGTAATATAGAGGTTATATCAGTACTGGAGCGTTATAAGAGGAGCGGCTGATATCATCACATATGATGTAATATATAGAGGTTATATCAGTACTGGAGCGTTATAAGAGGAGCGGCTGATATCACATATGATGTAATATATAGAGGTTATATCAGTACTGGAGCGTTATAAGAGGAGCGGCTGATATCATCACATATGATGTAATATATAGAGATTATATCAGTACTGGAGCGTTATAAGAGGAGCGGCTGATATCATCACATATGATGTAATATATAGAGATTATATCAGTACTGGAGCGTTATAAGAGGAGCGGCTGATATCACATATGATGTAATATATAGAGATTATATCAGTACTGGAGCGTTATAAGAGGAGCGGCTGATATCACATATGATGTAATATATAGAGGTTATATCAGGACTGGAGTGTTATAAGAGGAGCGGCTGATATCACATATGATGTAATATATAGAGATTATATCAGTACTGGAGCGTTATAAGAGGAGCGGATGATATCAGTCACATATGATGTAATATATAGAGATTATATCAGTACTGGAGCGTTATAAGAGGAGCGGCTGATATCACATATGTTGTAATATATAGAGATTATATATCAGTACTGGAGCGTTATAAGAGGAGCGGCTGATATCATCACATATGATGTAATATATAGAGATTATATCAGTACTGGAGCGTTATAAGAGGAGCGGCTGATATCACATATGATGTAATATATAGAGATTATATATCAGTACTGGAGCGTTATAAGAGGAGCGGATGATATCAGTCACATATGATGTAATATATAGAGATTATATCAGTACTGGAGCGTTATAAGAGGAGCGGCTGATATCACATATGTTGTAATATATAGAGATTATATATCAGTACTGGAGCGTTATAAGAGGAGCGGCTGATATTATCACATATGATGTAATATATAGAGATTATATCAGTACTGGAGCGTTATAAGAGGAGCGGCTGATATCATCACATATGATGTAATATATAGAGATTATATCAGTACTGGAGCATTATAAGAGGAGCGGCTGATATCACATATGATGTAATATATAGAGATTATATCAGTACTGGAGCGTTATAAGAGGAGCGGCTGATATCACATATGATGTAATATATAGAGGTTATATCAGTACTGGAGCGTTATAAGAGGAGCGGCTGATATCACATATGATGTAATATATAGAGGTTATATCAGTACTGGAGCGTTATAAGAGGAGCGGCTGATATATGATGTAATATATAGAGGTTATATCAGTACTGGAGCGTTATAAGAGGATGATATCATCACATATGATGTAATATATAGAGATTATATCAGTACTGGAGCGTTATAAGAGGATGATATCATCACATATGATGTAATATATAGAGGATATATCAGTACTGGAGCGTTATAAGAGGAGCGGCTGATATCACATATGATGTAATATATAGAGATTATATCAGTACTGGAGCGTTATAAGAGGAGCGGCTGATATCATCACATATGATGTAATATATAGAGATTATATCAGTACTGGAGTGTTATAAGAGGAGCGGCTGATATCAGTCACATATGATGTAATATATAGAGATTATATCAGTACTGGAGCGTTATAAGAGGAGCGGCTGATATCACATATGATGTAATATATAGAGATTATATCAGTACTGGAGCGTTATAAGAGGAGCGGCTGATATCATCACATATGATGTAATATATAGAGATTATATCAGTACTGGAGTGTTATAAGAGGAGCGGCTGATATCAGTCACATATGATGTAATATATAGAGATTATATCAGTACTGGAGCGTTATAAGAGGAGCGGCTGATATCACATATGATGTAATATATAGAGATTATATCAGTACTGCAGTGTTATAAGAGGAGCGGCTGATATCAGTCACATATGATGTAATATATAGAGGTTATATCAGTACTGGAGCGTTATAAGAGGCTGATATCATCACATATGATGTAATATACAGAGGTTATATCAGTACTGGAGTGTTATAAGAGGAGCGGCTGATATCATCACATATGATGTAATATATAGAGGTTATATCAGTACTGGAGCGTTATAAGAGGCTGATATCATCACATATGATGTAATATATAGAGGTTATATCAGTACTGGTGCGTTATAAGAGGAGCAGTTGATATCAGTCACATATGATGTAATATATAGAGATTATATCAGTACTGGAGCGTTATAAGAGGAGCAGTTGATATCAGTCACATATGATGTAATATATAGAGATTATATCAGTACTGGAGCGTTATAAGAGGAGCGGCTGATATCTCACATATGATGTAATATATAGAGGTTATATCAGTACTGGAGCGTTATAAGAGGAGCGGCTGATATCATCACATATGATGTAATATATAGAGGTTATATCAGTACTGGAGCGTTATAAGAGGAGCGGCTGATATCTCACATATGATGTAATATATAGAGGTTATATCAGTACTGGAGCGTTATAAGAGGAGCGGCTGATATCACATATGATGTAATATATAGAGGTTATATCAGTACTGGAGCGTTATAAGAGGAGCGGCTGATATCATCACATATGATGTAATATATAGAGATTATATCAGTACTGGAGTGTTATAAGAGGAGCGGCTGATATCATCACATATGATGTAATATATAGAGATTATATCAGTACTGGAGCGTTATAAGAGGAGCGGCTGATATCACATATGATGTAATATATAGAGATTATATCAGTACTGCAGTGTTATAAGAGGAGCGGCTGATATCAGTCACATATGATGTAATATATAGAGGTTATATCAGTACTGGAGCGTTATAAGAGGAGCGGCTGATATCAGTCACATATGATGTAATATATAGAGGTTATATCAGTACTGGAGTGTTATAAGAGGAGCGGCTGATATCATCACATATGATGTAATATATAGAGATTATATCAGTACTGGAGCGTTAGAGGAGCGGCTGATATCAGTCACATATGATGTAATATATAGAGGTTATATCAGTACTGGAGTGTTATAAGAGGAGCGGCTGATATCATCACATATGATGTAATATATAGAGGTTATATCAGTACTGCAGTGTTATAAGAGGAGCGGCTGATATCAGTCACATATGATGTAATATATAGAGGTTATATCAGTACTGGAGCGTTATAAGAGGAGCGGCTGATATCATCACATATGATGTAATATATAGAGGTTATATCAGTACTGGTGCGTTATAAGAGGAGCGGCTGATATCATCACATATGATGTAATATATAGAGGTTATATCAGTACTGGAGCGTTATAAGAGGAGCGGCTGATATCATCACATATGATGTAATATATAAAGGTTATATCAGTACTGGAGTGTTATAAGAGGAGCGGCTGATATCATCACATATGATGTAATATATAGAGGTTATATCAGTACTGGAGCGTTATAAGAGGAGCGGCTGATATCATCACATATGATGTAATATATAGAGGTTATATCAGTACTGGTGCGTTATAAGAGGAGCGGCTGATATCATCACATATGATGTAATATATAGAGGTTATATCAGTACTGGAGCGTTATAAGAGGAGCGGCTGATATCACATATGATGTAATATATAAAGGTTATATCAGTACTGGAGTGTTATAAGAGGAGCGGCTGATATCATCACATATGATGTAATATATAGAGGTTATATCAGTACTGGAGCGTTATAAGAGGAGCGGCTGATATCATCACATATGATGTAATATATAGAGATTATATCAGTACTGGAGTGTTATAAGAGGAGCGGCTGATATCACATATGATGTAATATATAGAGATTATATCAGTACTGGAGCGTTATAAGAGGAGCGGCTGATATGATCACATATGATGTAATATATAGAGATTATATCAGTACTGGAGTGTTATAAGAGGAGCGGCTGATATCACATATGATGTAATATATAGAGGTTATATCAGTACTGGAGCATTATAAGAGGAGCGGCTGATATCAGTCACATATGATGTAATATACAGAGATTATATATCAGTACTGGAGCGTTATAAGGGTGGGTTCACACTACATTTGAAGTGTACGGGTGCCGGCTCGAACCCCATTCATTTCAATGAGCCGACCGGAGTCACACGCTGAATCCACTTGTCTCATTTTCGCCCGTATACGGTTTTCTGACCGGACCAAAAACCCGAGACAAGTGGATTCAGCGTGCGACTCCGATCGGCTCACTGAAATGAATGGGGTTCGGGACGGATCCAGCTGGGATACAGGAGCGGACGGTTTTTGCCCCTCCCAACCGGATCCAGCACCCGTATACTACAAACGTAGTGCGAACCCAACCTAAGAGGAGCAGATACAGATATATACGTAAACAATGTTTTCATTCACTGACAGCATGCACAGATCTTGATGGGGAATCAAACTACAAAGTCTATTAGAAGTTTTCATAACACATTAATAAAACGTCATTCACATAGGACTGGCAGAGCTGATGAATATTCATGAGGAGGCGGAACCTCATGAATATCAGGCAGGGCCCGTCAGAGGGATGACTGCGGCTTCTCCATTCACTGCAGGATATCGGTGGCACTTACGTCATACCCAGACACTTGGTGTAGAACGGAAGAGACTTCTTGGGGTCCTTGATCCGGAGCATCGTCTGCTGCATCATAAAATCCTGAAGAGTGAAGAAAAACAAATGAGCTACAACTCCCACAATGCATCACTGCTGTAATACCCCACACTGAGGGACCCATACAAGACACGAGTATAAGAATAGTGAATGCAGCTCTGGAGGTGACTGGAGTATAAGAATAGAGAATACAGCTCTGGAGGTGACTGGAGTATAAGAATAGTGAATGCAGCTCCGGAGGTGACTGGAGTATAAGAATAGTGAATGCAGCTCCGGAGGTGACTGCAGTATAAGAATAGTGAATACAGCTCTGGAGGTGGCGTGCATATAACTGGGGGGGGGGGGTACAGTGAGGTTATAATGGAGCAGGGGGGGGTACAGTGAGGTTATAATGGAGCAGGGGGGGGGTACAGTGAGGTTATAATGGAGCAGGGGGGGGGTACAGTGAGGTTATAATGGAGCAGGGGGGGTACAGTGAGGTTATAATGGAGCAGGGGGGGTACAGTGAGGTTATAATGGAGCGGGGGGGGGTACAGTGAGGTTATAATGGAGCGGGGGGGGGTACAGTGAGGTTATAATGGAGCAGGGGGGGGTACAGTGAGGTTATAATGGAGCAGGGGGGGTACAGTGAGGTTATAATGGAGCAGGGGGGGTACAGTGAGGTTATAATGGAGCAGGGGGGGTACAGTGAGGTTATAATGGAGCAGGGGGGGTACAGTGAGGTTATAATGGAGCAGGGGGGGGGTACAGTGAGGTTATAATGGAGCAGGGGGGTACAGTGAGGTTATAATGGAGCAGGGGGGGGTACAGTGAGGTTAAAATGGAGCAGGGGGGGGTACAGTGAGGTTATAATGGAGCAGGGGGGGTACAGTGAGGTTATAATGGAGCAGGGGGGGGTACAGTGAGGTTATAATGGAGCAGGGGGGGGTACAGTGAGGTTATAATGGAGCAGGGGGGGGTACAGTGAGGTTATAATGGAGCAGGGGGGGGTACAGTGAGGTTATAATGGAGCAAGGGGGGGGTACAGTGAGGTTATAATGGAGCAGGGGGGGGTACAGTGAGGTTATAATGGAGCAGGGGGGGTACAGTGAGGTTATAATGGAGCAGGGGGGGTACAGTGAGGTTATAATGGAGCAGGGGGGGTACAGTGAGGTTATAATGGAGCAGGGGGGGTACAGTGAGGTTATAATGGAGCAGGGGGGGTACAGTGAGGTTATAATGGAGCAGGGGGGGGTACAGTGAGGTTATAATGGAGCAGGGGGGGTACAGTGAGGTTATAATGGAGCAGGGGGGTACAGTGAGGTTATAATGGAGCAGGGGGGGTACAGTGAGGTTATAATGGAGCAGGGGGGGTACAGTGAGGTTATAATGGAGCAGGGGGGGTACAGTGAGGTTATAATGGAGCGGGGGGGTACAGTGAGGTTATAATGGAGCAGGGGGGGTACAGTGAGGTTATAATGGAGCAGGGGGGGTACAGTGAGGTTATAATGGAGCAGGGGGGGGTACAGTGAGGTTATAATGGAGCAGGGGGGGGGTACAGTGAGGTTATAATGGAGCAGGGGGGGTACAGTGAGGTTATAATGGAGCGGGGGGGGTACAGTGAGGTTATAATGGAGCGGGGGGGGGGTACAGTGAGGTTATAATTGAGCGGGGGGGGGGTACAGTGAGGTTATAATGGAGCGGGGGGGGGGTACAGTGAGGTTATAATGGAGCAGGGGGGGGTACAGTGAGGTTATAATGGAGCAGGGGGGGGTACAGTGAGGTTATAATGGAGCAGGGGGGGGTACAGTGAGGTTATAATGGAGCAGGGGGGGGTACAGTGAGGTTATAATGGAGCGGGGGGGGGTACAGTGAGGTTATAATGGAGCAGGGGGGGTACAGTGAGGTTATAATGGAGCAGGGGGGGGTACAGTGAGGTTATAATGGAGCAGGGGGGGTACAGTGAGGTTATAATGGAGCAGGGGGGGTACAAGTGAGGTTATAATGGAGCAGGGGGGGTACAGTGAGGTTATAATGGAGCAGGGGGGGGTACAGTGAGGTTATAATGGAGGGGGGGGTACAGTGAGGTTATAATGGAGGGGGGGGGGTACAGTGAGGTTATAATGGAGGGGGGGGGGTACAGTGAGGTTATAATGGAGCAGGGGGGGGGGGGGGAGAGCTGCACAAGGGTCATAGTCCCGGGTGTATATCGGGTGTGAGGAGCACTGGGGTTATAGTACCGGGTGTATATCGGGTGTGAGGAGCACTGGGGTTATAGTCCCGGGTGTATATCGGGTGTGAGGAGCACTGGGGTTAAAGTCCCGGGTGTATATCGGGTGTGAGGAGCACTGGGGTTATAGTCCCGGGTGTATATCGGGTGTGAGGAGCACTGGGGGTTATAGTCCCGGGTGTATATCGGGTGTGAGGAGCACTGGGGTTATAGTCCCGGGTGTATATCGGGTGTGAGGGGCACTGGGGTTATGGTACCGGGTGTATATCGGGTGTGAGGAGCACTGGGGTTATGGTACCGGGTGTATATCGGGTGTGAGGAGCACTGGGGTTATGGTCCCGGGTGTATATCGGGTGTGAGGAGCACTGGGGTTATAGGTACCGGGTGTATATCGGGTGTGAGGAGCACTGGGGTTATAGTACCGGGTGTATATCGGGTGTGAGGAGCACTGGGGTTATATCGGGTGTGAGGAGCACTGGGGTTATAGTACCGGGTGTATATCGGGTGTGAGGAGCACTGGGGTTATAGTACCGGGTGTATATCGGGTGTGAGGAGCACTGGGGTTATAGTCCCGGGTGTATATCGGGTGTGAGGAGCACTGGGGTTATAGTCCCGGGTGTATATCGGGTGTGAGGAGCACTGGGGTTATAGTACCGGGTGTATATCGGGTGTGAGGAGCACTGGGGTTATAGTACCGGGTGTATATCGGGTGTGAGGGGCACTGGGGTTATAGTCCCGGGTGTATATCGGGTGTGAGGAGCACTGGGGTTATAGTCCGGGTGTATATCGGGTGTGAGGAGCACTGGGGTTATAGTCCCGGGTGTATATCGGGTGTGAGGAGCACTGGGGTTATAGTCCCGGGTGTATATCGGGTGTGAGGAGCACTGGGGTTATAGTCCCGGGTGTATATCGGGGTGTGAGGAGCACTGGGGTTATAGTCCCGGGTGTATATCGGGTGTGAGGAGCACTGGGGTTATATCGGGTGTATATCGGGTGTGAGGAGCACTGGGGTTATAGTCCCGGGTGTATATCGGGTGTGAGGAGCACTGGGGTTATAGTCCCGGGTGTATATCGGGTGTGAGGAGCACTGGGGTTATAGTCCCGGGTGTATATCGGGTGTGAGGAGCACTGGGGTTAGAGTCCCGGGTGTATATCGGGTGTGAGGAGCACTGGGGTTATAGTCCCGGGTGTATATCGGGTGTGAGGAGCACTGGGGTTATAGTCCCGGGTGTATATCGGGTGTGAGGGAGCACTGGGGTTATAGTCCCGGGTGTATATCGGGTGTGAGGAGCACTGGGGGTTATAGTCCCGGGTGTATATCGGGTGTGAGGAGCACTGGGGTTATAGTCCCGGGTGTATATCGGGTGTGAGGAGCACTGGGGTTATAGTCCCGGTTGTATATCGGGTGTGAGGAGCACTGGGGTTATGGTCCCGGGTGTATATCGGGTGTGAGGAGCACTGGGGTTATGGTACCGGGTGTATATCGGGTGTGAGGAGCACTGGGGTTATAGTACCGGGTGTATATCGGGTGTGAGGAGCACTGGGGTTATATCGGGTGTGAGGAGCACTGGGGTTATAGTACCGGGTGTATATCGGGTGTGAGGAGCACTGGGGTTATAGTACCGGGTGTATATCGGGTGTGAGGAGCACTGGGGTTATAGTACCGGGTGTATATCGGGTGTGAGGGAGCACTGGGGTTATAGTCCCGGGTGGTATATCGGGTGTGAGGGGCACTGGGGTTATAGTACCGGGTGTATATCGGGTGTGAGGGGCACTGGGGTTATAGTACCGGGTGTATATCGGGGTGTGAGGGGGCACTGGGGTTATAGTCCCGGGTGTATATCGGGTGTGAGGAGCACTGGGGTTATAGTCCCGGGTGTATATCGGGTGTGAGGAGCACTGGGGTTATAGTCCCGGGTGTATATCGGGTGTGAGGAGCACTGGGGTTATAGTCCCGGGTGTATATCGGGTGTGAGGAGCACTGGGGTTATATCGGGTGTGAGGAGCACTGGGGTTATAGTCCCGGGTGTATATCGGGTGTGAGCTGCACTGGGGTTATAGTACCGGGTGTATATCGGGTGTGTGCTGCACTGGGGTTATAGTCCCGGGTGTATATCGGGTGTGAGGAGCACTGGGGTTATAGTCCCGGGTGTATATCGGGTGTGAGGAGGCACTGGGGTTATAGTCCCGGGTGTATATCGGGTGTGAGCTGCACTGGGGTAATAGTCCCGGGTGTATATCGGGTGTGAGGAGCACTGGGGTTATAGTCCCGGGTGTATATCGGGTGTGAGGGGCACTGGGGTTATAGTCCCGGGTGTATATCGGGTGTGAGGGGCACTGGGGTTATAGTCCCCGGGTGTATATCGGGTGTGAGGGGCACTGGGGTTATAGTCCCGGGTGTATATCGGGTGTGAGGAGCACTGGGGTTATAGTCCCGGGTGTATATCGGGTGTGAGGAGCACTGGGGTTATAGTCCCGGGTGTATATCGGGTGTGAGGAGCACTGGGGTTATAGTCCCGGGTGTATATCGGGTGTGAGGAGCACTGGGGTTATAGTCCCGGGTGTATATCGGGTGTGAGGAGCACTGGGGTTATAGTCCCGGGTGTATATCGGGGTGTGAGGAGCACTGGGGTTATAGTCCCGGGTGTATATCGGGTGTGAGGAGCACTGGGGTTATAGTCCCGGGTGTATATCGGGTGTGAGGAGCACTGGGGTTATAGTCCCGGGTGTATATCGGGTGTGAGGAGCACTGGGGTTATAGTCCCGGGTGTATATGGGGTGTGAGGAGCACTGGGGTTATAGTCCCGGGTGTATATGGGGTGTGAGGAGCACTGGGGTTATAGTCCCGGGTGTATATCGGGTGTGAGGAGCACTGGGGTTATAGTCCCGGGTGTATATCGGGTGTGAGGAGCACTGGGTTATAGTCCCGGGTGTATATCGGGTGTGAGGAGCACTGGGGTTATAGTCCCGGGTGTATATCGGGTGTGAGGAGCACTGGGGGTAATAGTCCCGGGTGTATATCGGGTGTGAGGAGCACTGGGGTTATAGTCCCGGGTGTATATCGGGTGTGAGGGAGCACTGGGGTTATAGTCCCGGGTGTATATCGGGTGTGAGGAGGACTGGGGTTATAGTACCGGGTGTATATCGGGTGTGAGGAGCACTGGGGTTATAGTACCGGGTGTATATCGGGTGTGAGGAGCACTGGGGTTATAGTCCCGGGTGTATATCGGGTGTGAGGAGCACTGGGGTTATAGTCCCGGGTGTATATCGGGTGTGAGGAGCACTGGGGTTATAGTCCCGGGTGTATATCGGGTGTGAGGAGCACTGGGGTTATAGTCCCGGGTGTATATCGGGTGTGAGGAGCACTGGGGTTATAGTCCCGGGTTGTATATCGGGTGTGAGGAGCACTGGGGTTATAGTACCGGGTGTATATCGGGTGTGAGGAGCACTGGGGTTATAGTCCCGGGTGTATATCGGGTGTGAGGAGCACTGGGGTTATAGTCCCGGGTGTATATCGGGTGTGAGGAGCACTGGGGTTATAGTCCCGGGTGTATATCGGGTGTGAGGAGGACTGGGGTTATAGTCCCGGGTGTATATCGGGTGTGAGGAGCACTGGGGTTATAGTCCCCGGGTGTATATCGGGTGTGAGGAGCACTGGGGTTATAGTCCCGGGTGTATATCGGGTGTGAGGAGCACTGGGGTTATAGTCCCGGGTGTATATCGGGTGTGAGGAGCACTGGGGTTATAGTCCCGGGTGTATATCGGGGTGTGAGGAGCACTGGGGTTATAGTCCCGGGTGTATATCGGGTGTGAGGAGCACTGGGGTTATAGTACCGGGTGTATATCGGGTGTGAGCTGCACTGGGGTTATAGTCCCGGGTGTATATCGGGTGTGAGGAGCACTGGGGTTATAGTCCCGGGTGTATATCGGGTGTGAGGAGCACTGGGGTTATAGTCCCGGGTGTATATCGGGTGTGAGGAGCACTGAGGTTATAGTCTCGGGTGTATATCGGGTGTGAGGAGCACTGAGGTAATAGTCCCCGGGTGTGAGGAGCACTGGGTTATAGTCCCGGGTGTATATCGGGTGTGAGGAGCACTGGGGGTTATAGTACCGGGTGTATATCGGGTGTGAGGAGCACTGGGGTTATAGTCCCGGGTGTTATATCGGGTGTGAGGAGCACTGGGGGTTATAGTCCCGGGTGTATATCGGTGTGAGGAGCACTGGGGTTATAGTCCCGGGTGTATATCGGGTGTGAGGAGCACTGGGGTTATAGTCCCGGGTGTATATCGGGTGTGAGGAGCACTGGGGTTATAGTCACGGGTGTATATCGGGTGTGAGGAGCACTGGGGTTATAGTCCCGGGTGTATATCGGGTTGTGAGGAGCACTGGGGTTATAGTCCCGGGTGTATATCGGGGTGTGAGGAGCACTGGGGTTATAGTCCCGGGTGTATATCGGGTGTGAGGAGCACTGGGGTTATAGTACCGGGTGTATATCGGGTGGTGAGGAGCACTGGGGTTATAGTACCGGGTGTATATCGGGTGTGAGGAGCACTGGGGTTATAGTCCCGGGTGTATATCGGGTGTGAGGAGCACTGGGGTTATAGTCCCCGGGTGTATATCGGGTGTGAGGAGCACTGGGGTTATAGTACCGGGTGTATATCGGGTGTGAGGAGCACTGGGGTTATAGTCCCGGGTGTATATCGGGTGTGAGGAGCACTGGGGTTATAGTCCCGAGGGTGTATATCGGGTGTGAGGAGCACTGGGGTTATAGTCCCGGGTGTATATCGGGTGTGAGGAGCACTGGGGTTATAGTCCCGGGTGTATATCGGGTGTGAGGAGCACTGGGGTTATAGTCCCGGGTGTATATCGGGTGTGAGGAGCACTGGGGTTATAGTCCCGGGTGTATATCGGGTGTGAGGAGCACTGGGGTTATAGTCCCGGGTGTATATCGGGTGTGAGGAGCACTGGGGTTATAGTACCGGGTGTATATCGGGTGTGAGGAGCACTGGGGTTATAGTCCCGGGTGTATATCGGGTGTGAGGAGCACTGGGGTTATAGTCCCGGGTGTATATCGGGTGTGAGGAGCACTGGGGGTTATAGTCCCGGGTGTATATCGGGTGTGAGGAGCACTGGGGTTATAGTCCCGGGTGTATATCGGGTGTGAGGAGCACTGGGGTTATAGTCCCGGGTGTATATCGGGTGTGAGGAGCACTGGGGTTATAGTCCCGGGTGTATATCGGGTGTGAGGAGCACTGGGGTTATAGTCCCGGGTGTATATCGGGTGTGAGGAGCACTGGGGTTATAGTCCCGGGTGTATATCGGGTGTGAGGAGCACTGGGGTTATAGTCCCGGGTGTATATCGGGTGTGAGGAGCACTGGGGTTATAGTCCCGGGTGTATATCGGGTGTGAGGAGCACTGGGGGTTATAGTCCCGGGTGTATATCGGGTGTGAGGAGCACTGGGGTTATAGTACCGGGTGTATATCGGGTGTGAGGAGCATGGGGTTATAGTCCGGGTGTATATCGGGTGTGAGGAGCACTGGGGTTATAGTCCCGGGTGTATATCGGGTGTGAGGAGCACTGGGGTTATAGTCCCGGGTGTATATCGGGTGTGAGGAGCACTGGGGTTATAGTCCCGGGTGTATATCGGGTGTGAGGAGCACTGGGGTTATAGTCCCGGGTGTATATCGGGTGTGAGGAGCACTGGGGTTATAGTCCCGGGTGTATATCGGGTGTGAGGAGGCACTGGGGTTATAGTCCCGGGTGTATATCGGGTGTGAGGAGCACTGGGGTTATAGTACCGGGTGTATATCGGGTGTGAGGAGCACTGGGGTTATAGTCCCGGGTGTATATCGGGTGTGAGGAGCACTGGGGTTATAGTCCCGGGTGTATATCGGGTGTGAGGAGCACTGGGGTTATAGTCCCGGGTGTATAGTCGGGGTGTGAGGAGCACTGGGGTTATAGTACCCGGGTGTATATCGGTTACCGGTTAC
>NC_079191.1:444593907-444646765 GCF_029499605.1 Hyla sarda | reverse complement strand
TCGGGTGTATATCGGGTGTGAGGAGCACTGGGGTTATAGTACCGGGTGTATATCGGGTGTGAGGAGCACTGGGGTTATAGTCCCGGGTGTATATCGGGTGTGAGGAGCACTGGGGTTATAGTCCCGGGTGTATATCGGGTGTGAGGAGCACTGGGGTTATAGTCCCGGGTGTATATCGGGTGTGAGGAGCACTGGGTTATAGTACCGGGTGTATATCGGGTGTGAGGAGCACTGGGGTTATAGTCCCGGGTGTATATCGGGTGTGAGGAGCACTGGGGTTATAGTCCCGGGTGTATATCGGGTGTGAGGAGCACTGGGGTTATAGTCCCGGGTGTATATCGGGTGTGAGGAGCACTGGGGTTATAGTCCCGGGTGTATATCGGGTGTGAGGAGCACTGGGGTTATAGTCCCGGGTGTATATCGGGTGTGAGGAGCACTGGGGTTATAGTCCCGGGTGTATATCGGGTGTGAGGAGCACTGGGGTTATAGTCCCGGGTGTATATCGGGTGTGAGGAGCACTGGGTTATAGTCCCGGGTGTATATCGGGTGTGAGGAGCACTGGGGTTATAGTCCCGGGTGTATATCGGGTGTGAGGAGCACTGGGGTTATAGTCCCGGGTGTATATCGGGTGTGAGGAGCACTGGGGTTATAGTCCCGGGTGTATATCGGGTGTGAGGAGCACTGGGGTTATAGTCCCGGGTGTATATCGGGTGTGAGGAGGCACTGGGGTTATAGTCCCGGGTGTATATCGGGTGTGAGGAGCACTGGGGTTATAGTCCCGGGTGTATATCGGGTGTGAGGAGCACTGGGGTTATAGTCCCGGGTGTATATCGGGTGTGAGGAGGCACTGGGGTTATAGTCCCGGTGTATATCGGGTGTGAGGAGCACTGGGGTTATAGTCCCGGGTGTATATCGGGTGTGAGGAGCACTGGGGTTATAGTCCCGGGTGTATATCGGGTGTGAGGAGCACTGGGGTTATAGTCCCGGGTGTATATCGGGTGTGAGGAGCACTGGGGTTATAGTCCCGGGTGTATATCGGGTGTGAGGAGCACTGGGGTTATAGTACCGGGTGTATATCGGGTGTGAGGAGCACTGGGGTTATAGTCCCGGGTGTATATCGGGTGTGAGGAGCACTGGGGTTATAGTCCCGGGTGTATATCGGGTGTGAGGAGCACTGGGGTTATAGTCCCGGGTGTATATCGGGTGTGAGGAGCACTGGGGTTATAGTCCCGGGTGTATATCGGGTGTGAGGAGCACTGGGGTTATAGTCCCGGGTGTATATCGGGTGTGAGGAGCACTGGGGTTATAGTCCCGGGTGTATATCGGGTGTGAGGAGCACTGGGGTTATAGTCCCGGGTGTATATCGGGTGTGAGGAGCACTGGGGTTATAGTCCCGGGTGTATATCGGGTGTGAGGAGCACTGGGGTTATAGTCCCGGGTGTATATCGGGTGTGAGGAGCACTGGGGTTATAGTACCGGGTGTATATCGGGTGTGAGGAGCACTGGGGTTATAGTCCCGGGTGTATATCGGGTGTGAGGAGCACTGGGGTTATAGTCCCGGGTGTATATCGGGTGTGAGGAGCACTGGGGTTATAGTACCGGGTGTATATCGGGTGTGAGGAGCACTGGGGTTATAGTACCGGGTGTATATCGGGTGTGAGGAGCACTGGGGTTATAGTACCGGGTGTATATCGGGTGTGAGGAGCACTGGGGTTATAGTCCCGGGTGTATATCGGGTGTGAGGAGCACTGGGGTTATAGTACCGGGTGTATATCGGGTGTGAGGAGCACTGGGGTTATAGTCCCGGGTGTATATCGGGTGTGAGGAGCACTGGGGTTATAGTCCCGGGTGTATATCGGGTGTGAGGAGCACTGGGGTTATAGTCCCGGGTGTATATCGGGTGTGAGGAGCACTGGGGTTATAGTACCGGGTGTATATCGGGTGTAAGCATTAGTCGGGGCTCTCGGTACCTTGGTGGCCGGCTCCGGGTCACTACAGGCCGCATACGCCGACTCATCGCTCAGTCCGTGCAGCTCCTCCGCCATGTCACCGACTGACAGCAGCACCGAGCCCGCGGACACCACCCGCCGCTTCCCCGCCCACAAAATCCACCTGCAGCCAATCAGCAGTCACTGGGCGGGGCTAATGTCACCTGGGGCCTAAAAACTACGTTCTCTGCTATAAGCGGCGCTAAACTCAGCTCCTCGCGTTGATTGGCTCAGGACCTGTCAGTCATTACTTTGACCACGTGACGAGGCGGAGCGATGCGGAGGGTCAGGATCTGAGTCACCGAGACGTATCTCAGCATGTATGCAGGAGGCGGGGCCAGGGCACAGAGGAGGCGGGGCTAGGGCAGAGAGGAGGCGGGGCCAGTGGTTCACCTTGTCTTATACATGTATTATGAGTTATAATAATTGTCCTGTATTAGGATTGATGGACAGTTCTCGGTGTTTCCCAGTCAGGGCCACATGATATATATACAGTATATACACATATATATATATATATAGATAGATACACACACACACACATATATGTAAAAATTATGTATAAACATTTATTAAAATATTATTACATAAATATAAATACATGATTATACCCTGTATCTCTAAATAAATAAAGATCTGTGTTATGAGATTGATATAAAGGTATATACTCTTGGATATAAAGGTATATACTCGGGCTCCATCACCGTAGTATCATAAACATCAACAACATAAATGAATATACACAATACTGGGGAGTGAGATTCTACACGTCCCCCGGACAATATACAGACTTCGGGTGGGTCACACTATACGGCTGGGAGGAGGGGGCGGGGCTTAATCGCGGCGCCCGCACTCAGCCGTATTCGGGAACCGTAGTTAATGCATGTCTATGAGCCGACCGGAGTGAACCGCAGCCTCCGGTCGGCTGCTTTTTCGGCCGTATGTGGTTTCCCGACCGCAAGCAAAAACGTGGTCGACCGCGATTAAGCCCCGCCCCCCTCCTTCCAGCCGTATACGGGAACCGTAGTGTGAACCCAGCCTTAAGCAACGCAGCTTGAACGTATCCTAGCCAATATAGTGTAAACGCCTAAAGGGGCTAAAACCTAAATGGACACTCTCATTAAAACAAATTTTTGCTATTGCACTCCTTATGGTAAATAAAAAAATATTTCTAATGCACTTTGTTTAAAAAAAATGAAGTTTTTTATGTTTTATTTGTGTTTAAAAAAGCTGCCACTAGGTGTCTCCCTACTTGCTTAGAGTACATTTCCCCCCATCTCTTGCACAGACTTTGGACTCCTGCCGGCCTGGCAGAAGTCCAAAATCAGGAAATGCTGTCGGAGGTGGGTGTGTGCAGCCTTAGCCAATCATAGCTCATCTCACACTGAAACTCTTTTTTTTTTTTATTATTATAAAAGTACAAAACTTTACAAAACACAAAACAAGTTCAATTCACTGTAACAAAATTAACGAAACTGAACATAAAAACAAACTATCTGTCTCAAAATAACAACTTAAACCTTCCTAACCGGCCAGCCCAGAATAAAAGATAAATAAATAAAAAATAAACATTACCTACTACAGTCCAACACACCCACATACCTAATGAAAATAAATAAAGCTTTCCCTGCTGTGATCAAAAATATCCAAACTAGGAAACATAACCTCACACAAATCTTTTAGGGTTTTTTTTGCCACTTCCTGAAACAAAACAAAAATATGGCTATGGCTGCCGTAACTAAAATACTCCAACTCGGAAAACGATTTTTTATTTATTTTTATCTCCTACACCCCCCCCCCCCCCACACACACACACGCACACACACGCACACACACACACGCACATACCCACAAACACAATCACAACATCACGCTCACGTAACTAAGGGAATGAATAATCTTAACCCGTGGGTTTAGCTATAGAGGTCACAAGGGTCGCAGTCACGACCGGGCCACTTCACTATACTATGCTACAGCAACAGGTCCCGGGCCCGCCGCTGCCAGTCGCTCTGCCTCCGGCTCTCATTCATTGTGCCAAGTCCCCAGTCCGTTTGCATCAGAGCATGAAATACCTTTCACTGCTGTGCAGAGGCTCCTCCCCCAGCTTACGAGCGGTGCACGGCCGTACAGATACGGTGGCCGCGTAATGACGTTCCCAAAATCACTGCTAGGGTGCGTCACTACGCTCTGCATCATTATGCGGCCGCCGTTTCTGTATGGCCGCACAACGCTCATCATCTGGGGGAGAAGCCTCTGCCCAGCTGCCAAGGTATCTCAACTCCAATGCGAATGGACCGGGGACACCGAGTCGGAGCAATGAGTGAAAGCCAGAGATTTGGGGTCCAGAGGAGGAGTGGGTGGGGTACTGATATGCAATTTGGAGTCCAGAGGAGGGGGTGGGGGGTGATATGAGATTTGGGGTCCAGAGGAGGGGGGTGATATGAGATTTGGGGTCCAGGGGGGGGGGGGTGATATGAGATTTGCGGTCCGGTGGGGGGGGGGGTGATATGAGATTTGGGGTCCAGTGGGGGGGGGGGGTGATATGAGATTTTGGGTCCAGTGGGGGGGGGGTGATATGAGATTCGGGGGTCCGGTCCGGTGTGGGGGGTGATATGAGATTTGGGGTCCGGTGGGGGGGTGATATGAGATTTGGGGTCCAGAGGAGGGGGGAATGATATGAGATTTGGGGTCCAGAGGAGGGGGGGGATTTGGGGTCTGGAGGCAGCATGTGTATGAACGATGTGTGTGTGTGTGTGTGTATAATGTATGAATGATAAATGTTGTGTAATCAAGATGTATGTATAATGTGTGGACATGTATTTTGTTGAGGGATCTGGAGGCGGTGGGTGTATGTATGATATGTGTTTATATATGATGTATGTGTATGTATGATGTGCATGTATTTTGCATGTGTGGGGGGTCCAGAGGCGGCATGTGTATGAATGATGTATGTGTACTGTGTGTGAATGATGTGTGTGTATAAATGATAGATGTGTGTAAGCAAGATGTATATGTATGATGTGTGGAGATGTGTGTAAGCTAGATGGACGTATTTATGATGTGTGATGAATTATGCACAGGGATGTGGAGGCGGTGGGTGTATGTATGATGTGTGTGTGTGTGTGTATGTATGTATTATGCATGTGTTGGGGGGGGTCCGGAGGTGACGTGTGTATGAATGATGCGTGTATGTACTGTATGTATGATGTATGTATGAATAATGTGTGTATGAATGATGTGTTTGTATGAATGATAGATGTGTGTAAGATATATATATTTGTGTATGATGTGTGGGAGGGTACAGCATATAGCATGGTTATTTTTGAGGGTTTATTTTCAGGGGCACAGTGTGTGGCAGTTTTATATTCAGGGTACAGTGTGTGGCAGGATTATATTCAGTGGGTACAGTGTGTGGCAGTATTATATTCAGGGGGTACAGTGTGTGGCAGGATTATATTCAGTGGGCACAGTGTGTGGCAGTATTATATTCAGGGGTACAGTGTGTGGCAGGATTATATTCAGTGGGCACAGTGTGTGGCAGTATTATATTCAGAGGGTACAGTGTGTGGCAGTATTATATTCAGGGGTACAGTGTGTTGTAGTAACATATTCAGAGGTTACAGTGTGTGGCAGTATTATATTCAGGGGGTACAATGTGTTGTAGTAATATATTCAGAGGTTACAGTGTGTGGCAGTATTATATTCAGGGGGTACAGTGTGTGGCAGTATTATATTCAGTGGATACAGTGTGTGGCAGGATTATATTCAGAGGGTACAGTGTGTGGCAGGATTATATTCAGTGGGTACAGTGTGTGGCAGGATTATATTCAGAGGGTACAGTGTGTGGCAGGATTATATTCAGTGGGTACAGTGTGTGGCAGGATTATATTCAGTGGGTACAGTGTGTGGCAGTATTATATTCAGTGGGTAAAGTGTGTGGCAGGATTATATTCAGTGGGTACAGTGTGTGGCAGGATTATATTCAGAGGGTGCAGTGTGTGGCAGTATTATATTCAGTGGGTACAGTGTGTGGCAGGATTATATTCAGTGGATACAGTGTGTGTCAGGATTATATTCAGTGGGTACAGTGTGTGGCAGGATTATATTCAGAGGGTGCAGTGTGTGGAAGTATTATATTCAGGGGTACAGTGTGTGGCAGGATTATATTCAGTGGGTACAGTGTGTGGCAGGATTATATTCAGAGGGTGCAGTGTGTGGCAGTATTATATTCAGAGGGTGCAGTGTGTGGCAGGATTATATTCAGTGGGTACAGTGTGTGGCAGGATTATATTCAGGGGTACAGTGTGTTGCAGTATTATATTCAGTGGGTACAGTGTGTGGCAGGATTATATTCAGTGAGTACAGTGTGTGGCAGTATTATATTCAGGGGCACAGTGTGTGGCAGGATTATATTCAGTGGGTACAGTGTGTGGCAGGATTATATTCAGGGGCACAGTGTGTGGCAGGATTATATTCAGGCGGAACGGTAGGTGGCAGTATTATATTCAGGGGCACAGTGTGTGGCAGAATTATATTCAAGGGGAACAGTAGGTGGCAGTATTATATTCGGGGGGTACAGTAGGTGGCAGCATTATATACAGGGGGTGCAGTGGGTGGCAGCATTATATTCAAGGGGTACAGTGTATGGTAGTTTTATATTCAGGGGGTGCAGTGGGTGGCAGTATTATATTCAGGGGTACAGTGGATGGTAATTTTATATTCAGGGGATACAGTGTGTCGCAGTATTATATTCAAGGGGTACAGTGGATGGTAGTTTTATATTCAGGGGGTACAGTGGTTGTCAGTATTATATTCAGGGGTACAGTGGATGGTAATTTTATATTCAGGGGGGACAGTAGGTGGCATTATTATATTCAGGGGGTACAGAAGGAGGCAGTATTATATTCAGGGGGTACAGTGTGTGGCAGTATTATATTCAGGGGATACAGTGTGTGGCAGGATTATATTCAGGGGATACAGTATTTAGCGGAATAATAATGATTATTGACTTTTTACAGAGGATAAGGATCTACTGACAAAGTGAAGAGCCCATGATGTCCGGGTGTCAGACTCTGCAGAGAAGATGGAGCTGGAAGAAGTCCTGGCGTCTGCACCAGATGAAGAAGAAAAGGCAAGACAACAGAGAAGACGTCACTCAGGTCACTGATATCATTGTGTTTTCTCCTGACTGTCCCATCAGAGCTGGAGTCACTTGTAAGTTCTGCAGTGATGATGGGTGATGATGTACCCTAATCTATGGCTCTCCAGCTGTTGAAAAACTACAACTCAAATAATGCCTGAGGCTCTCCAGACATGATGGGAATTATAGCTTTACAACAGCTGATTGATGATTGGGTGATTGGTGGGGGTCCCAGCAGTTGGACCCCCAACAGAAAAATGGGCTTCTTATTCTTCAATGCCTGTTTTGCCTGGCCCTGCCTGTTAGTCACTTATATAGTTGTGTATTCTCCTGACTGTCCCATCAGTGCTGTAGTCGAGTGCCGTCGAGTAAGGGGTCGCCCGGGATTGGATAAGAGGGTCATCAGGTGGTAGGGGGGCCCAGGGCAATTTTTCACACCGGGGCCCCGTGGTTTCTAGCTATGCCCATGTAAATGGAGCATTCCATGACTCTAAAACCTCTTTAGCTTTGGGAAGCATAGGGTAGTTTAGTTTATATATAAATTGGTCCAATTCAAGGGGATTTTGACCCCCCCAAGGTATATAATAAAAGTATAGGCAACCTGTAGGGATACTTAGCTTGGAGAGAGGTAAGTATAGGATGGGGATGTAAATGGCCTCTGATTTATCATAGTTAATTTTAAAGTTTAACAAAGAAGGTCAGAAGTGATAATAAAAGGAAATCTGTCATCAGTGTCACCTGTCGGTACAGACATGTAGTCAGGTGACACTGATTACAAAAATACTTACCTGTTCCCGTTCTATGCTCCTGTTTTCCTATATTCCTCCTCTCTGCTGGGTCCCACTGCAAACAAACAGCAGCGGGGACTTCAGAAAGCTCCGCCCATGCACCAAGTTGGCCCCAGAACAGAAGATAGCAGGAGAACGGGAGCACGGAACGGGACCAGGTAAGTATGGTTATCATCAGTGTCACTTGCATTACCTGCCCGTACCGACAGGTGACACTGATGACAGATTTCCTTTAAGAGATCGTCTGCAAAAGCTGCAGCCTTATGTTGGCGATCAGCTACTGTTATTCCCTTTATAAGGGAGTTTTACCAAATTGTTTGAATCGATGTCTCCGTTACTAAGATAAACAAGAAAAGGGATATGGGACAGCCTCGTCCAGCACCATTTCTAAAACTGAAGGAGGGTGTGAGAGTGCTGTTTAAGTGATGCATTCTGTGGGCCGGGAAAACATTAGCTTGATAACAGCGACAACTATATAAGGTTGGCCAAAGTGCAACAGTGCTTCTCCCAGTGCTCCAGTCCACTCTGTCGAACGCCTTTTCCATGTCAATGCCCCATAGGACAAGATGGTGCCCTGAAGCTCGCGGTTTTTGTATCAAATAAAATTTGCACATGTTGTCCTTACCCTCTTTGCCCTTAACAAATCCTGCTTGTTCTGCACCCACCAACGAAGGGAGAAGTCCATTGAGCTGGCCCGCCATTAGACTAGCGAATAGTTTCAGATCCACGTACAGAAACGGGATGGGTCTATAACTTCTACAGCTCTCTGGGTCCTTCCCCTCTTTGTGAATGAGAGATATGTGGGCTTCAAATGATTTCTGAGGTAGTTGTGCTCCCCCCAGCAATAAATTATATAGGGTGAGAAGGTGGGGTGGCAAAATGGTAAGAAACTTTTGGGTAATATAGTGCAGGTAAACCATCCAGTCCGGGGCTTTTATGAAGTGGGCATCGTGTCAGAGCGACTGGAGCATCGAAAAGGTGGGTGTTCCACATTATTAAGCAGACACCATTTTCAAGCAATACGGGGAAGAAAAAGGATCTCTCTGCTGCCGAAAAGAGTGAAATAGTTCAATGCCTTGGACGAGGTATGAAAACATTAGATATTTGAATAAAACTTAAGCGTGATCATTAAACTATTAGGAGATTTGTGGCAGATTCAGAGCACAGACGGGTTCGTGCAGATAAATGCACATTGAGGAAGATTTCTGCCAGATCCATGCATCGGATCAAGAAAGCAGCTGCTAAAATACCATCACATAGCTGCAAACAGATATATGAAGCTGCTGGTGCCTCTGGAGTCCCATGGACATCAAGGTGTAGAGTCCTCCAGAGTCTTGTAACTGTGCAGAAACCTTCTATTCAGCCACCACTAACAAATGCTCACAAGCAGAAATGGCTGCATTGGGCAGAAAAATACATGAAGACTAATTTTCAAACAGTCCTGTTCATTGATGATTGCCGTGCAACCCTGGATGGTCCAGATGGATGGAGTGGTGGATGGTTGGTGGATGACCACTCTGTTCCAACAAGGCTGCAATGCCAGCAAGGCGGTGGTGGAGTCATGTTTTTTGCCAGAATCATGGGAAGAGAGCTGGTCGGCCCCTTTAGGGTCCCCGAAGGTATAAAGATGACCTCTGCAAAGTATGTGGAGTTTCTGACTGACCACTTTCTTCCCTGGCACAGAAGGAAGAACTATGCTTTCCGTAATAAAATCATCTTCATGCATGACAATGCACCAGCTCATGCTGCAAAGAATACACATCAATGGCTGCTATGGGGATAAAAGGAGAGAAAGTCATGGTGTGGCCTCCATCCTTCCCTGACCTCAATCCTATTGAGAACCTATGGAGCATCCTCAAGCAAAAGATCTATGAGGGTGGGAGGCAGTTTACATCCAAACAGCAGCTCTGGGAGGCTATTCTGACATCTTGCAAACAAATTCAAGCAGAAACTGTCCAAAAACTCACAAGTTCAATGCTGCTATCAAATAAGGACCCTATCTTAAAATGTAATGTGACCTGTTACATAGAAACATAGAATGTGTCGGCAGATAAGAAACATTAGGCCCATCTAGTCAGCCCAATAATCTGAATCCTATCAATAGTCCCTGGTCCTATCTTATATGAAGGATAGCCTTATGCCTATCTCTATCTTATATGAAGGATAGCCTTATACCTATCTCTATCTTATATGAAGGATAGCCTTATACCTATCTCTATCTTATATGAAGGATAGCCTTATACCTATCTCTATCTTATATGAAGGATAGCCTTATACCTATCTCTATCTTATATGAAGGATAGCCTTATACCTATCTCTATCTTATATGAAGGATAGCCTTATACCTATCCCTATCTTATATGAAGGATAACCTTATACCTATCTCTATCTTATATGAAGGATAGCCTTATGCTTATCCCTATCTTATATGAAGGATAACCTTATACCTATCCCTATCTTATATGAAGGATAGCCTTATGCTTATCCCATGCATGTTTAAACTCCTACCATGTATTTGCAGTGACCACTTCTGCATGAAGGCTATTCCATGCATCCACTACTCTCTCAGTAAAGTAATTCTTCCTGATATTACTACAGAAACCTTCCCCCTCTATATAACACTATGTCCTCTATATAACACTATGTCCTCTATATATAACACTATGTCCTCTATATAACACTATGTCCTCTATATATATAACACTATGTCCTCTATATATAACACTATGTCCTCTATATCACACTATATCCTCTATATATAACACTATATCCTCTATATATAACACTCTGTCCTCTATATATAACACTATGTCCTCTATATAACACTATGTCCTCTATATATAACACTATGTCCTCTATATAACACTATGTCCTCTATATATATAACACTATGTCCTCTATATAACACTATGTCCTCTATATATATAACACTATGTCCTCTATATATAACACTATGTCCTCTATATCACACTATATCCTCTATATATAACACTATATCCTCTATATATAACACTCTGTCCTCTATATATAACACTATGTCCTCTATATAACACTATGTCCTCTATATATAACACTGTGTCCTCTATATAACACTATGTCCTCTATATATAACACTATGTCCTCTATATAACACTATGTCCTCTATATATATAACACTATGTCCTCTATATAACACTATGTCCTCTATATCACACTATATCCTCTATATATAACACTCTGTCCTCTATATAACACTATGTCCTCTATATAACACTATGTCCTCTATATATAACACTATGTCCTCTATATAACACTATGTCCTCTATATATATAATACTATGTCCTCTATATAACACTATGTCCTCTATATCACACTATATCCTCTATATATAACACTCTGTCCTCTATATAACACTATGTCCTCTATATAACACTATGTCCTCTATATAACACTATGTCCTCTATATATAACACTATGTCCTCTATATATAACACTATGTCATCTATATATAACACTATGTCCTCTATATAACACTATGTCCTCTATATATAACACTATGTCCTCTATATATAACACTATGTCCTCTATATATAACACTATGTCCTCTATATATAACACTATGTCCTCTATATAACACTATGTCCTCTATATATAACACTATGTCCTCTATATATAACACTATGTCCTCTATATATAACACTATGTCCTCTATATATAACACTATGTCCTCTATATATCACACTATGTCCTCTATATAACACTCTGTCCTCTTGTAGTAGTTTTTCTTCTCTTATATATCTTCTCCTTCTTTCCCGTGTTGATTCCCTTTCTGTATATAAAGTCTCTATCATATCCCTCAGTCTCTTCTTTCTTCTATACATGTTCAGGTCCTTTAACCTTTCCTGGTAAGTTTTATTCTGCAATCCATGTACTAGTTTAGTATCTTCTCTGAAATCTCTCTAGAGAATCTATATCCTTCTGGAGATACGGCCTCCAGTACTGCGCACAATACTCCAAGTGAGGTCTCACCAGTGTTCTGTACAATGACAGGAGCACTTCTCTCTTTCTACTGCTTATACCTCTCCCTATACACCCATGAGCACTTCTCTCTACTGCTTATACCTCTCCCTATACACCCATGAGCACTTCTCTTTACTGCTTATACCTCTCCCTATACATCCATGAGCACTTCTCTCTACTGCTTATACCTCTCCCTATACATCCATGAGCACTTTTCTCTACTGCTTATACCTCTCCCTATACACCCATGAGCACTTCTCTCTACTGCTTATACCTCTCCCTATACACCCATGAGCACTTCTCTCTACTGCTTATACCTCTCCCTATACATCCATGAGCACTTCTCTCTACTGCTTATACCTCTCCCTATACACCAATGAGCACTTCCCTTTACTGCTTATACCTCTCCCTATAAATCCATGAGCACTTCTCTCTACTGCTTATACCTCTCCCTATACACCCATGAGCACTTCCCTCTACTACTTATACCTCTCCCTATACACCATGAGCACTTATCTCTACTGCTTATACATCTCCATATACACCATGATCACTTCTCTCTACTGCTTATACCTCTCCCTATACACCCATGAGCACTTCTCTCTACTGCTTATACCTCTCCCTATACATCCATGAGCACTTCTCTCTACTGCTTATACCTCTCCCTATACACCCATGAGCACTTCCCTCTACTGCTTATACCTCTCCCTATAAATCCATGAGCACTTCTCTCTACTGCTTATACCTCTCCCTATACACCCATGAGCACTTCCCTCTACTACTTATACCTCTCCCTATACACCATGAGCATTTATCTCTACTGCTTATACATCTCCGTATACACCATGATCACTTCTCTCTACTGCTTATACCTCTCCCTATACACCCATGAGCACTTCTCTCTACTGCTTATACCTCTCCCTATACACCATGAGCACTTATCTCTACTGCTTATACCTCTCCGTATACACCATGATCACTTCTCTCTACTGCTTATACCTCTCCCTATACACCCATGAGCACTTCCCTCTACTACTTATACCTCTCCCTATACACCCATGAGCACTTCCCTCTACTACTTATACCTCTCCCTATACACCATGAGCACTTATCTCTACTGCTTATACCTCTCCGTATACACCATGATCACTTCTCTCTACTGCTTATACCTCTCCCTATACACCCATGAGCACTTCTCTCTACTGCTTATACCTCTCCCTATACACCATGAGCACTTATCTCTACTGCTTATACCTCTCCGTATACACCATGATCACTTCTCTCTACTGCTTATACCTCTCCCTATACACCCATGAGCACTTCCCTCTACTACTTATACCTCTCCCTATACACCATGAGCACTTATCTCTACTGCTTATACCTCTCCGTATACACCATGATCACTTCTCTCTACTGCTTATACCTCTCCCTATACATCCATGAGTACGTGTCTCTACTGCTTATACCTCTCCCTATACACCTATGAGCACTTCCCTCTACTACTTATACCTCTCCCTATACACCATGAGCACTTATCTCTACTGCTTATACCTCTCCGTATACTCCATGATCACTTCTCTCTACTGCTTATACCTCTCCCTATACATCCATGAGCACGTCTCTCTACTGCTTATACCTCTCCCTATACACCATGAGCACTTCTCTCTTTCTACTGCTTACACCTCTCCCTATACATCCAAGCATCCTGTTAAAATGTTTAAAAAGTTAAAATATTCTTAAACGTTTGATGTAAATCGCTTTTGATTTCAGTAAATGCTACAAACACAACAAATGACAATTTTCAGTTCTTTACAACCTATAAAGTGTTTGGAAACTTACTGTGTGTAATCATTTGGATCGGCGCATTGTACGTTTTTTATGTTTAAAAAAAAATCCTGTTATCATTAGGAGGTTTTGTTCAATAACATTTGAATTGTTCTCTTAATAGTTGATAACATGAGAATTATGCCGACTGTTTACATCAATTATTTAGGTAAACGAGAAAAAAAATAATTTGCATAATAATTTGGAACAGGGTGTAAGTGTAGAACCTACCCCAGCACTAAGGATCTGGAGAGCCATAGAAGAGAGCACTTAAAGTAATAGCTGCATCTCACTCACCCAAAATAGGTTGCCTCGGGGACCCAGCAGGATGAACATGGAAGCATAGGGACAGTGCCTTGGGGACCCAGCAGGATGAACATGGAAGTATAGGGACAGTGGGCCCTAAAGAGGAGGGTCAATCCAATACAGCAGGAACGTTTCTGCCCTTTCCTAACTCTAGAACAGTGGTCTTCAAACTGTGGCCCTCCAGCTGGTCCAAAACTACAATTCCCAGCATGCCCGGACAGCCAACGGCTGTCCGGGCATGCTGGGAGTTGTAGTTTTGCAACAGCTGGAGGGCCACAGTTTGAAGACCGCTGCTCTAGAAGAAAGAAATAAAGAGGGGAAGCAAACAGCAGAAAGGGAAAGTAAATATCACTCTTGGGTTACGTGTATATGGGTTAAGTCAGGAGAAAATAATGAGCCATTAAAGGGGTACTCCGGTGAAAACCTTTTTTCTTTTAAATCAACTGGTGGCAGAAAGATAAACATATTTGTAAATTACTTCTATTAAAAAAATCTTAATCCTTCCAGTACTTATTAGCTGCTGAATGCTGCAGAGGAAATTCCTTTCTTTTTTGGAACACTGATGACATCACGAGCACAGTGCTCTCTGCTGACATCTCTGTCCATTTTAGCAACCGTGCATAGCAGATGTATGCTAAGGGCAGCATGGTGGCTCAGTGGTTAGCACTGCTGCCTTGCAGTGCTGGGGACTTGGGTTCAAATCCCTCTAAGGACAACAATAAATAAAGCTTTATTATTATTATTATAATAATGTCAGCAGAGAGAACTGTGCTCGTGATGTCATCAGAGAGCATTCCAAAAAGAAAGGAATTTCCTCTGTAGTATTCAGCAGCTAATAAGTACAGGAAGGATTAAGATTTTTTAATAGAAGTAATTTACAAATATGTTTAACTTTCTGCCACCAGTTGATTTAAAAGAAAAAAGGTTTTCACCGGAGTACCCCTTTACACCAATGGAGTTGCTCTGTCTGTCCAAATATATATATATATATATATATATATATGGTAAGCTGTAGGGGTGTTGGGTGAACAGGGGTGTTGCAGAGTAGTGATGCAGGGTTTAGCATTAACCCTTGACTGTCGTGACGCCAGGGTGCGGGCTTCCTCTATGTCTATGTCCTACCGCCACCCGTCCCAGGAACGATGGGGAGGAACAAAGGATTGTCCACAGCAGAGGTTGTAGTAAACCAAGAACGAATCTTACTGCAGATTTTATGCAAGTGCAGATAATACACAGTTGTGGTGACGAACTGTGTGGAAAAGCCTTGTGGGGGTGTAGGTTAGTTGGGGTGTCACCCATCACCGTTAACACCCATAACAACTGTCACCCATCGTTACATTGTATTGTGGGTGAACACATGACATGAGAACCACCAAAGGTCCTTAAAGAGGCACTGTCATTGTTAAAAACTTTTCATATATTGCAGGACTCATTATAATATGACATTTCACAATATGCACCTGTTAATTTTTATTTTTATTTTCACCTGAAATTCAAGCTCAAAATAGCCACCACTAGGGGTCGCCTGTCTTTTAGCCAGACAGACTAGTCTAAATTTTACAGCATACTGGATACCGGCCGTAAAGCATACCGGTATCCAGTATAGGAGATTTCTATTGTGTATGCAAAACTACAGATAAAGGATGTGTGGACATGCTGGGAGCTGTAGTTTTAAAACAGCTGGAGGCAACACTGATCTAACACAGTTATTTACAAACAATGCAGCTTCAGTTGTTACTAAACTAAAACTCCCAGCATGCTGAAATAGTCAAAGCTTTCTCGGACTCCTGAATGACAAAGAAGTTGATCAGACATTCAGGAGTCTGTGAAAGATGAATGACACACATAGTGACAGCTATGCTGATTAGCATCCAGCTTTACTAGGAGAAGATAAAACAGATAGAACATGTATTCATAAAAATGCTGTAAAAATCCTTGCACTAATTTTATAAAGATCTATTCTTATATTTATACATTTTATCCTGTTATGAATTCACCATAATGTCTTCTGATTACTGCAGGCAAGCTCCAAGCATCTTTTTCTGTGTAACATGACACAGCATAAAACCAGAGAGGAAAGGGTTACAGAGTAGAGAGTACTGATTGGCTGACTGCCCAGGCTTGCTCCTGTGAGGGAGACAGACTGACACGCCCCCTCCAGCCTGCACAATGATAAAGTAACTCACCAGCAGATAAATGCTTATATGTCTGGAAATATAGGTCCCAGACACATAAAAATGATATGCACATGATCAGGATTGGGTCCTGAGTAACATATCACTTTTTTTCTTTTTTTTTGCACTATGACAGGTACGCTTTAAGCAAAAACCATAGAGTTCTGAACTAAGTCACATGACCCGCAGGTCCTGCGACGCGAACAAGGTAGGAATCTTTAATAGACATATTTACATGTTTATTTACATAAATATTAACTAACTATGGGGTGACGAGGGGCTAGCTAAGGTAGAGGACCCCCACTGTTCCTAGGGACTCTGGGGGACATGTATCAATAATGGTGTAGCAATGTGTGATTTTATGTATGTTTTTTTGCGTCAAATGGAGCGTATTTGCGCCATAATTACCAATTGTCTTACGCAAGTTTGTAATTTTGGCACAAATGTAGCCCTACAAAAGGCGCAGACCCCAGAATTCCAGGCAGTAAATCTGACTTTGGGACATTCTATTGTTGTAGCTATTTTCTCTGTCACTTTATTCATGGTGTAGATTTGCGCCTAAATGAAGGTATTTGCGCCTAAACTTGCGCCAAATCGAAAAGTTGCAATTAATGAATTCCAGATCAAAGAATGATTGTAACTGAAATCACGACTAACAAAGAGAAATCAGTGATTTTGTTCTAAACCATTTGGCGCAATTGTTTGTCACAAAAAGTGACATAAAAGGAAATTTGAGACAAATCACAGTCAAAAAAAACAGGGTAAAATCCTTCATACATACCCCCCACTGTCTTTGGGGACCTCGCCACAAGGTAACGTATGAAATACGGTACCGGGACACCACACAGTCTTTTGATAAGAGGACCGCAATACAGGCTCCTCACAGGTTTGCCGGGACTTTGTAGTAAAATGAGGTTTGACTTTGCTGTCCGCTATGAATTTAGGGGAAGTTTTCGGTTCAGTAGTCTCGCAGAGTTTGTAGGTTTTTGAGGTGGATTAACTCACGCTTTAGATGGCTGCTGAAGTGGAAGGCTTAAGGCCTAGCTTGTCTTGAAGCTGTAATAACAGATCTGCTTAGCTTGATAGTCCGGAACTAAGAGAGAAATTTAGTGGCAGCAGCTCCTTATATATAAAGGGGGCAGGATCAAAGCTCATTGGTTTGACAAACCTGTCAGTCCTGACCTAAAGCATTATGGGCATATCACACGACCCATCACATGACCCAAAGGTCCTTGAACCTTAGCCTAACACAATTATCAACGGTCACATGACCTAAGGTCCTGTACATTATTACACTATGACAAAATATATTAAATATATACAATATATCTGAATAGCATTATGAGGCGACTAGGGGTTAACCCACCAGGAGAGCCCCGAAAGCATGGAGGAACTCTGACTGTGGGGCTTACGACAAAGGTACGGGACCAAGTCCAGTACCGGGACACCACATATATATGTGCTTCTGTTACACTGGAGAGATGAGCAGGGGTTCAGGAGGCATCACCACTGCAGGGTTTGGAAGGAGTCTTATGTGATGTCCCAGTACAGAACATAGTCCGGCACTACACTTAGGCCCTGTCAGGTTGAGTCCCTCAGTTATCTGGGGGCTCTCCTGTAGTGTCTCCCCTTCTGTTAGTACAATGTTATTTATTGTAACAGGTATATAGTCAGTATCCTAATGTATATACAGTATAAAGGACCTTTGGAGGACTAATGTAATTGTCTAAAGGACCTGTGAGATGTTACATGTTATGTTAATGTTACCCAGAGAGCACCAGCTTACCACATGACCCGCAGCTTGGCCTATGGGCTTCTAGTTCAGCCCCCCTTTATAAGGAAGGGAGGTGCTGTAATCGCTCTCTTTCTACTGGGGGACAGTCAAGACCAGATGTCTCAGTGCTAGTGTCCAGCTACCGGGAAGGCCTCAAATCTACCGTCACTTCCAGTAAGTCAAGTCTATGTCTGCTGTCACTACTATCTATAGTCAAGTCCAGTCTAAAGTCAATGATCTAAAGTCCGTTACAAGTCTAATTGGTCCCAGCAAACTGCGAGGTCCTTCTGTGTTCCTGGCCACCTCTCTGGGATTCTGGCCGAGCTGTAGAGACTATAACAACTGTCTGACCCCAGTAAAGCCTCCGTTATGCCATCACCTGGTCGTGGACTCTCATTTCACTGCCTAGCCATTGGGATAGTGGAGATATCGTTTGGGTGGTTCCCGATACCCAAAAACCATTCTGGCGTCATGAACATTAGGGGTTAATACCATCTGCCCCATCCACCTACAACGCTACACCTCGTGGTCCCACCATTCACCGTGGCTCACAACACTTCTTCAGTTTGCATTTGTTTCTTTGGCGTAGGACCGGTTCCCATGGCAGGGGCTTTTGAGGGAGCTGAAGAGATGACATGTACCGTCTCTAGGGTTGGACAATGATGGAGAATAATGTCCAGATCAGAACAAAGTTGCCTTCACTTCGTCAAGGTGGAGGTGACTAAATCTTGGTAGAGGAAGATCTGAGATTCTGCATATGTGATGGTTTCATGATCTATGGATTTTTGCAGAATACGCTCTTTTACGCAGAAGTCTAGGAACCTACAGATAACATCCCTAGGGGGATCAGACGGTTTTCGTCTAGGACACAGGGACCTATGAGCGCGTTCAAGAGTAATAGAGCCGTCATCTAGGAGCTTGGAAATGATTTCAATGAGAGCTTTCGAGAGTGCTATCAGCTGCTACAGATTCTGGAATCTCTGGCGATGCGGAGGCTTGTGACATCATGGCCACGCCCCCTCAATGCAAGTCTGTGGGAGGGGGCGTGACGGCAGTCACACCCCCTCCCATAGACTTGCATTGAGGGTGTGTGGCCGTGACGTCACGAGCGGGACGCGGTCATGAGCCTTTGGCGCTGCAACCGATGCTCTAAACGAAGCGCAGGGTGCAGCAGGGAGATCACAGGGGGTCCTTTGGATAGGGGATAAGATGTCTAGGGGCGGACTACCCCTTTAAGGCAACGTTCACACGTACAGGATCTGCTGCATATTTTCTGCTGCTGATTTTGCTACCTATTGAAATTAATGTGTAGCATGATCACCTGCTTAAAATATGCAGCAAAAATATGCAGCAGATCCTGTACGTGTGAACGTTCCCTTAAAGGGGTACTCTGCCCCTATACAGCTTATCCCGTATCCAAAGGGACCCCCGCGATCTCGGCTGCAGCATCTGGTGCACGGAGTGAACTTTGCTCCGTGCCGGATCACTGGCAATGCGGAGGCTTGTGACATCACGGCAGTCACACCCCCTCCCATAGACTTGCATTGAGGGTGTGTGGCCGTGACGTCACGAGCGGGATGCGGTCATGAGCCTTTGGCGCTGCAACCGATGCTCTAAATGAAGCGCAGGGTGCAGCAGGGAGATCGCGGGGGTCCTTTGGATAGGGGATAAGATGTCTAGGGGTAGAGTACACCTTTAAAGGGGTACTCCGCCCCTAGACATCTTATCCCCTATCCAAAGGATAGGGGATAAGATGTTAGATCGCCGGGGACCCGCTGCTGGGGACCCCGGGGATCGCTGCTGCAGCACCCCGTTATCACTACTGCGCAGAGCGAGATCGCTCTGTGTGTAATGACGGGCAATCCAGGGGCCGGAGCATCGTTACATCACGGCTCCGCCCCTCGTGACGTCACGGCCTGCCCTGTCAATACAAGTCTATGGGAGGGGGCGTGGCGGTCGTCACGCCCCCTGCCATAGACTTGCATTAAGGGGACGGACCGTGATGTCACAAGGGGCGGAGCCATGACGTCACGCTGCTCCGGCCCCTGGATTGCCCGTCATTACACAAAGAACGATCTCGCTCTGTGCAGTAATGATGGCGGGGTGCTGCAGCAGCGATCCCCGGGGTCCCCAGCAGCGGGTCCCCGGCGATCTAACATCTTATCCCCTATCCTTTGGATAGGGGATAAGATGTCTAGGGGCGGAGTACCCCTTTAAGGGAACGTTCACAAGTACAGGATCTGATGCATATTTTCAGCTGCTGATTTTGCTACCTATTGAAATTAATGTGTAGCATGATCACCTGCACAAAATATGCAGCAAAAAATATGCAGCAGATCCTGTACATATGAACGTACCTTAGGAAGGATTTGGATAGTGGCGCCCATCCTCCAGGGTCCCCTTCAGTTTCAGCATCACTTGGTAGATCAGAATCAAAGTCCTTTAGGGAGTCTACAGAATTGAACGTGGTTCTCATAGTCCCATGGAGTGTATGATGATCCAGGATGATCCAGTTACATATTTAGTGACCTCTAGGGCCTGGGTGAAAAGGTCATAAGGCAGAACTCACTCCAGGCTATTGTATGTGGAATGGAGGGAAGATTAGACTTATTCAGGGGTGCAATGTTGATCCCAGCCTCAAGGTGGCAGTATAGGACTGGGAATTAAAGTATTAAATCCAGGTCATTGGTTATAAACAGAGGGGGTATTAATGAAGCATTTAACCCTTGTTTTCTTGGGTAAAATTCTCTCAATATTTTGGTGCAGTGTGTTTTTTTTGCAACTTTATTGTGACTTTTCATATACATTTACATTCGTACATATTCCGGTGTTTGGTTGTGTTACACGTGTTTTGAGTCGTGTTTTTGCGGTGGTCAGGAAATGCAACATTTTTAAAAAGGAGCAAAATTTGGTGCAACCCTTTTAAAATGGCGCAAATCACCACCATAAAAAAGTGGCATAAACACACACATTCCAAAAATTAGTGGAAATTACTCATTAATATAAGCAGATCACCTTGTTATTTAACCCCTTAACGACATAGCACGTAAATGTACGTCCTTGTGCCCTGGTAGTTAACGCACCAGGATGCACATTTCCGCCATGTACATGCGAGCACTGGAGTGGTGCTCGTGTCATGTGCGGCAGGTCCCGGCTGCTATCAGCAGCCAGGGACCCACCGGTAATGGCGCACATAAGGTATCGCGCTGATGTGTGCCATTAACCCCTCAGATGCCATGATCAATACAGAGCATGACATCTGCGGCAATGCAGTCACTAAAATGAATGATCGGATCACCTGCAGCGCTGCCGCGGGGATCCAATCATCCATGATGGCGGACGGAGGTCCCCTCACCTGCCTCCGACCGTCTTCTGGGGTCATCTGCTCTGGTCTGAGATCGAGCAGATCGTCGATAATACTGATCAGTGATTTGCCCTATGCATAGCACTGAACAGTAATAGCAATCAAGTGCTTGCTATAAATAGTTCCCTATGGGGACTTTTAAAGTGTAAAAAAAAAAAAAAAAAGGATAAAAAAGGAAAAGAAAAAAAGGATAAATAAATGTGAAAAATCCCCTCCCCCAATAAAAATGTAAATGGTCACTTTTTTACATTTCCCCCCATGAAAGTGTAAAAAAAAACAAATTAATAAACATATTTGGTATCGCCGCATGTGTAAATGTCCAAACTATCAAAATGTAATGTTAATGATCCCATACGGGGGAACAGCGTAAACGTAAAAAAAAAAGAAGTCCAAAATGTATGCTTTTTTAGCACATAATATTTTGAAAAAAGGTAATTAAAAGATTCATATATGCAAATGGGGTATAAAAAAAAGTACAGATTACAGCGCAAAAGATGAGCCCTCATACTGCTGCTTATACGGAAAAATGGAAAAGTTCTAGATCGTCAAAATAGAGGGATTTTAAACATACTAATTTGGCTAAAAGGTTTGAGATTTTTTTTAAGCGGTATAATAATAGAAAACTATGCAATAATTGGGATCATTTTAATCGTATTGACCCACAGAATAAAGAAAAAAATTTTTTACCGTAAATTGTACGGCGTGAAAACCCAACCTTCCAAAATATGCAAAATTGCGGTTTTGAAATAGAATTTTTTTAACTTCACCATACATTGTATGGTAAAATGAGTGATGTCATTACAAAGGACAACTGGTTCCGCAAAAATCAGGGCCTCATATTAGTCGGTGGATGAAAATATAAAAGAGTTATGATTTTTAGAAGACGAGGAGGAAAAAACTAAAAAGCAAACATTTTATTGGCTGCATCCTTTAAGGGGTACTCCTGTGGAAAACTTTTTTTTTTTTAAATCAATTGGTGCCAGAAAGTTAAACAGATTTGTAAATCCCTTCTATTAAAAAAATTTAATCCTTCCAGCACTTTTTAGGGGCTGTATACTAAAGAGAAATCCAAAAAAGAAATGCATTTCCTCTGATGTCATGACCACAGTGCTCTCTGCTGACCTCTACTGTCCATTTTAGGAACTGTCCAGAGCAGCATATGTTTGCTATGGGGATTTTCTCCAGCTCTGGACAGTTCCTAAAATGGACAGTAGAGGTCAGCAGAGAGCACTGTGGTCATGACATCAGAGGAAATGCATTTCTTTTTTGGATTTCTCTTTAGCATACAGCCCCTAAAAAGTACTGGAAGGATTAAGATTTTTTTAATAGAAGTGATTTACAAATCTGTTTAACTTTCTGGCACCAGTTGATTTAAAAAAAAAATAGTTTTCCACGGGAGTACCCCTTTAACCCCTTAACAACGCAGGACGCATATAGGCCCCGGCGCTCATTAACGGCCTGGACCCGCGGCTAATACCACACATCGCCGATCGCGGCGATGTGCGGTATTAACCCTTTAGAAGCGGCGGTCAAAGCTGACCGCCGCTTCTAAAGTGAAAGTGAAAGTGACCCGGCTGCTCAGTTGGGCTGTTCGGGACCGCCGCGGCGTCCCGAACAGCTGACCGGACACCGGGAGGGCCCTTACCTGCCTCCTCGGTGTCCGATCGACGAATGACTGCTCCGTGCCTGAGATCCAGGCAGGAGCAGTCAAGCGCCGATAACACTGATCACAGGCGTGTTAATACACGCCAGTGATCAGCATAGGAGATCAGTGTGTGCAGTGTTATAGGTCCCTATGGGATAACAATGATCAGTATAAGAGATCAGTGTGTGCAGTGTTATAGGTCCCTATGGGATAACAATGATCATTATAAGAGATCAGTGTGTGCAGTGTTATAGGTCCCTATGGGACCTATAACACTGCAAAAAAAAAGGGAAAAAAAGTGTTAATAAAGGTCATTTAACCCCTTCCCTAATAAAAGTTTGAATCACCCCCCTTTTCCCATAAAAAAAATAAAACAGTGTAAAAAAATAAAATAAATAAACATATGTGGTATCGCTGCGTGCATAAATGTCCGAACTATAAAAATATATTGTTAATTAAACCGCACGGTCAATGGCGTACGCGCAAAAAAATTCCAAAGTCCAAAAAAGCGTATTTTTGTCACTTTTTATACCATTAAAAAATGAATAAAAAGTGATCAAAAAGTCCGATCAAAACAAACAAAAATCAGACCGATAAAAACTTCAGATCACAGCGCAAAAAAATGATCCCTCATACCGCCCTGTACGTGGAAAAATAAAAAAGTTATAGGGGTCAGAAGAGGACATTTTTAAACGTATAAATTTTCCTGCATGTAGTTATGATTTTTTCCAGAAGTGCGACAAAATCAAACTTATATAAGTAGGGGATCATTTTAACCGTATGGACCTACAGAATAATGATAAGCTGTCATTTTTACCGAAATATGCACTGCGTAGAAACGGAAGCCCCCAAAAGTTACAAAATGGCGTTTTTTCTTCGATTTTGTCGCACAATGATTTTTTTTTCCGTTTCGCCGTGCATTTTTGGGTAAAATGACTAATGTCACTGCAAAGTAGAATTGGTGACGCAAAAAATAAGCCATAATATGGATGTTTAGGTGGAAAATTGAAAGGGTTATGATTTTTAAAAGGTAAGGAGGAAAAAATGAAAGTGCAAAAACGGAAAAACCCTGAGTCCTTAAGGGGTTGAGGACCAAGGACGTACCGGTACGTCCTTGGTCCTGCTCTCCTGATATAACGCGGGGTTACACAGTAACCCTGCGTCATATCACGGCGGCCCGGCGTCATAGTGAAGCCGGGACCCGCCTCTAATAGCGCGCAGCGCCGATCGCGGCGCCGCGCGCTATTAACCATTTAGCCGCGCACTCAGAGATGAGCCGCGCGGCTATAAGTGAAAGTTGCCGGCTAGCTCAGTCGGGCTGTTCGGGATAGCCGCGGCTAATCGCGGCATCCCGAACAGCTGACAGGACAGCGGGAGGGCCCCTACCTGCCTCCTCGCTGTCCGATCGCCGAATGACTGCGCCGTGCCTGAGATCCAGACAGGAGCAGTCATGCGGCAGAATCGTTGATCACTGGTTTCTTATGAGAAACCAGTGATCAATGATGGAGATCAGTGTGTGCAGTGTTATAGGTCCCTATGGGACAGTAGCGGTTCCAGGGGGGGGGGGGGGGGTCAATTGCCCCCCCCCCCCCGAGATTGCTGTCCCCCGCCCCCTAGAATGGTGGAGCCGAAGCTGTAAGCTTCGGCTCCACCATTCACTAACCCTGGCAGTCACACGCTGTGAGTACACAGCGCGTGAGCTGCGGGGACGCGATCCTCTGCAGGCCGGCGCAATGACGTCACATCATCGCGCCGGCGCCCGGAAATCCCGTCCCCGCGGCCAGCATACAGTAAGTAAGAAGAGTATGCTAAGGGCCCAGGGGATTTGGGGGACAGAATATGTGCCACTGTTAAGGGCACTGTATTGGGGGGGGATTTAAAAACTTGGGGGGGGGGGGGAGAGAAAGGGGAATTTTTAATGTGAGGTGCTGCAGGGCAAAGCACTGGGGGCACTATATGTTAAGAGCACATGACAGGGGGGGGTCCCTGTGCTGTGCCCCTCACATATAATGCCCCCTGTGCTGTGCCCCTCACATATAATGCCCCCTGTGCTGTGCCCCTCACATATAATGCCCCCTGTGCTGTGCCCCACACATAATGCCCCCTGTGCTGTGCCCCACACATATAATGCCCCCTGTGCTGTGCCCCTCACATATAATGCCCCCTGTGCTGTGCCCACACATATAAATTATATGTGTGGGGGGCACAGCACAGGGGGCATTATATGTGAGGGGCACAGCACAGGGGGTATTAAATGTGTGGGGCACAGCACAGGGGGCATTATATGATATAATGCCCCCTGTGCTGTGCCCCACACACATAATGCCCCCTGTGCTGTGCCCCACACATATAATGCCCCCTGTGCTGTGCCCCCCACACATATAATTTATATGTGTGGACACAGCACAGGGGGCATTATATGTGAGGGGCACAGCACAGGGGGCATTATATGTGTGGGGCACAGCACAGGGGGCATTATGTGTGGGGCACAGCACAGGGGGCATTATATCATATAATGCCCCCTGTGCTGTGCCCCACATATAATTCCCCCTGTGCTGTGCCCCACACATAATTCCCCCTGTGCTGTGCCCCACACATATAATGCCCCCTGTGCTGTGCCCCACACATATAATGCCCCCTGTGCTGTGCCCCACACATAATGTCCCCTGTGCTGTTCCCCTCACATATAATGCCCCTTGTTCTGTGCCCATCACATATAATGCGCCATCATGCGCCCCTCACATATAATGCCCCCTGTCCTGTGCCCCTCACATATAATGCTCCTGTCATGTGCCCCAAACATATAATGCCCCCTGTGCTGTGCCCCTCACATATAATGCCCCCTGACTGGACAGGACAGGGGGCATTATATGTGAGGGGCGCATGATGAGGGCATTATATGTGAGGGGCAAAGAACGGGGGCATTATATGTGAAGGGCACAGCACGGGGCATTATATGTGTGGGGCATATGACAGGAGCATTATATGTGAAGGGCACAGCACGGGGCATTATATGTGTGGGGCATATGACAGGAGCATTATATGTGAGGGGCACAGCATGGGGGGCATTATATGTGAGGGGCACAGCACAGGGGGCATTATATGTGAGGGGAACAGCACAGGGGACATTATGTGTGAGGGGCACAGCACGGGGGGCATTATATGTGAGGGGCACAGCACAGGGGGCATTATATGTGAGGGACGCATGATGGGGGCATTATATGTGAGGGGCAAAGAACGGGGAATTATATGTGAAGGGCACAGCACAGGGGGCAATATATGTTAGGGGCACAGGGCATTATTAAGTGGGGGGAACAGGACGGGTCATAATTATTATATGTAGGGGCACAAGATGGGGCATTATTACTATATGTAAAGGCACAGAGTGTTTTGCATTTCAGAAGTATATTGTAGATTATGAGGAATTTCTGGGGTGGTACATTTTTTTATGGGCCACAATACATTTGGGTATTTTATTCAGAGGGTGCACTGCACAGCAAGTTATATTCAGAGAGTGCAGTGTGTGGTAGTATTAAATTTAGAGGGTACAGTGTGTGGTAGTATTATATTCAGAGAGTGCAGTGTGTGGTAGTATTATATACAGATGGTACAGTGTGTGGTAGTATTCTATTCAGAGAGTGCAGTGTGTGGTAGTATTACATTTAGAGGGCACAATGTGTGGTAGTATTATATTCAGAGAGTGCAGTGTGTGGTAGTATTCTATTCAGAGAATGCAGTGTGTGGTAGTATTAAATTTAGAGGGCACAGTGTGGTAGTATTATATTCAGAGAGTTCAGTGTGTGGTAGTATTATATTCAGAGAGTGCAGTGTTTGCTAGTATTAAATTTAGAGGGCACAGTGTGTGGTAGTGTTATATTCAGAGGGCACAGTGTGTGGTAGTATTATATTTAGATGGCGCAGTGTGTGGTAGTATTATATTCAGAGAGTACAGTGTGTGGTAGTATTATATTCAGAGGGTGCAGTGTGTGATAGTATTATATTCAGAGGGTACAGTGTATGGCGGTATTATATTCTGAGGGTACAGTGTGTTGTATATTCAGGGGGTACAGTGTAATAGAATTATATTCAGAAGGTATGTGCCAGTATTATATTCGAAGAATACAGTGTCTGGCAGTATTATAATAATTATTGTTTTCATATAGAGGATGAGAATGCGCTGACATAGTGAGGAGACGTCTGGGCATCAAGTTCTGCAGAGAGAAGTTTTAGCTGGAACAAGTCCTGGCGGTATGTACCATCTGAATTAGATAAGGAAAGACTATAGAGAAGACGTCACCTGTAGTCACTGATATCATTGTGTATTCTCCTCACTATAGAGAAGACGTCACCTGTAGTCACTGATATCATTGTGTATTCTCCTCACTATAGAGAAGATGTCACCTGTAGTCACTGATATCATTCTGTATCCTCCTGTGTGTGTCCCATCAGAGCTGTAGTCACTGAAGAAGTTCTGCAGTAATGATGGGTGAAACAACAACTCCCAGCATCCCCTCACCACTACTTAGGTCATACTGGGAGCTGTAGTTTTAAATGGTAAAAACTTTACCATTCTTTGGTAATTGGTATATTTGATAATTATTCTGACATGTGAACACGGCCTAAGAGTCTTAAACAAGGTTAGGACTGTATGATACATTTAATAATATTGTAAGTTCCGTAAGCAACACCTTGTTTTCTGTCCGCCAACACAAAATACTCTAATAGTGCCCCTCCCGAGACTCGACTGGATCCGCCCCTGCTATGGGATAACACTGATCAGTATAAGAGATCAGTGTGTGCAGTGTTATAGGTCCCTATGGGATAACAATGATCAGTATAAGAGATCAGTGTGTGCAGTGTTATAGGTCCCTATGGGATAACAATGATCAGTATAAGAGATCAGTGTGTGCAGTGTTATAGGTCCCTATGGGATAACAATGATCAGTATAAGAGATCAGTATGTGCAGTGTTATAGGTCCCTATGGGATAACAATGATCAGTATAAGAGATCAGTGTGTGCAGTGTTATAGGTCCCTATGGGATAACAATGATCAGTATAAGAGATCAGTATGTGCAGTGTTATAGGTCCCTATGGGATAACAATGATCAGTATAAGAGATCAGTGTGTGCAGTGTTATAGGTCCCTATGGGATAACAATGATCAGTATAAGAGATCAGTGTGTGCAGTGTTATAGGTCCCTATGGGATAACAATGATCAGTATAAGAGATCAGTATGTGCAGTGTTATAGGTCCCTATGGGACCTATAACACTGCAAAAAAAAAAAAAGTGGAAAAAAAAGTGAATAAAGATCATTTAACTCCTCCCCTATTAAAAGTTTGAATCACCCCCCTTTTCCAATAAAAAAAAAACACAGTGTAAATAAAAATAAACATATGTGGTATCACCGCGTGCGGAAATGTCCGAATTATAAAAATATATCATTAATTAAACCGCTCGGTCAATGGCGTGCGCGCAAAAAAATTCCAAAGTCCAAAATAGTGCATTTTTAGTCACTTTTTATATCATTTAAAAATGAATAAAAAGCGATCAATAAGTCCTATCAATGCAAAAATGGTACCGTTAAAAACTTCAGATCACGGCACAAAAAAATGAGCCCTCATACCGCCCCATACACGGAAAAATAAAAAAGTTATAGGGGTCAGAAGATGACAATTTTAAACGTATACATTTTCCTGCATGTAGTTATGATTTTTTCCAGAAGTGCGACAAAATCAAACCTATATAAGTAGGGGATCATTTTACCCGTATGGACCTACAGAATAAATATAAGGTGTCATTTTTACCGAAAAATTTACTACGTTGAAACGGAAGCCCCCAAAAGTTACAAAACTGCATTTTTTTTTCTATTTTGTCGCACAATGATTTTTTTTTCCGTTTCACCGTAGATTTTTGGGCAAAATGACTGACGTCATTACAAAGTAGAATTGGTGGCGCAAAAAATAAGCATCATATGGATTTTTAGGTGCAAAATTGAAAGAGTTATGATTTTTTAAAGGCAAGGAGCGAAAAACGAAAATGCAAAAACGGAAAAAACCCCAGTCCTTAAGGGGTTAAGGTCAAAATGTGCTGTGTCCTTAGGGGGTTAAAATATATATATATTTTTTTTTTAATGTGTCCAATATGGTTAGGATGGACATGTTTAAAAGTCTGGATATTTGGTACAACAACTGCAGTGAAACAACTTATCCGCTAATGCGCGTGTCGTCAAGGTCACTGAGCTCGAAGAACACTCCCCCCCATACAGCTCTATCTATGGGGGAGGCGGAGATGCACGAACACTGCACGGGACAGCCTGCGGATAGGGGATACGTTTATTTTACTGCAGATCTCCTTTAAGTTTACAAACCATAATTGTTTACATATTTATCTACATTATTACTTTAAAATTACTAAGATTTTACAAATGCACCTTTTGTAATATGTTTGTTCCACGTGGACTTTATCCCAGGCCTCTATGATTTTTGTATTACCGTAACCCTCGTGGCACACACCCGCTATTACTATAAGATGTTTCTCGTAACTGTAAATATATAACTAAATGAATGTAGCAAGAAAAACTGTAAAACTTGGTGGTTACATTCATGTTCAGAAACAGATTATCACTTCCGAACCCCGTACGTCATGTTCACCTGTCCCTGTGACTTCTATTATATGGGGAAAACTATAAGGGTCTATTCACACTGCGGAATTCCGCCTCAAATTAACCCCTTAAGGACCCGGGCTTTTTTCATTTTCAATTTTTCCTCCTTAACTTTAAAAATTCATAACTCTTTAAAATTTTCACCTAAAATTCTATACGATGGCTTATTTTTTGCGTCACTAATTCTACTTTGTAATGACATCAGTCATTTTACCCAAAAATCTACGGTGAAACGGGAAAAAAAATCAATGTGCGACAAAATTGATGAAAAAACACTATTTTGTAAGTTTTGGGGGGCTTCCGTTTTTACGCAGTACATTTTTCGGCAAAAATTATACCATATCTTTATTCTGTAGGTCCATACGGTTAAAGTGATCCCCTACTTATATAGTCGGTAAGTAGACAGCTCTCACCTCCCACTGGACACAGGTGTGCACGGACTGGCGGAAGCGCAACCGCCCAATACAGCAAACAGAAGAGAACGTCCAGCACTCGATGTCCGTAGCAATAGTGTTTATTGGCATAAAAACAGGTACATGAACAGGACAGAGCGTAAGCCTACGCGTTTCAGGTAACAAGACCCTTAGTCATGGCATAAAACAAACCCAAAGGTAAAACTATTTATAGTATAACAATTAGTCATGTGACTGCCTCAGCAGATAGAAGTAAAACATGGAACTGGATTACAAATATTTATAAGTTTTACATATATGAAGGCAAAGAAGTAGACATGGTAACAGTATCTTTTCAAAACTAGTTACAGCATAAATGGATAAATAATCTGGTATTGAAAGTGACTTGTAAAATGTTATCTCCATATACCGTGGTCCATCTCGTGCATCCATGGCATAGAACCCCAGATTATTAGACCCAATGCAACAATATAATGACTATGCTAAACAATGTTGCAATTGGTATCGGAGTCCCATGTCATGGACGCACAGCGTAAAAAAAGAGAAGAAAGGGCATATCAATACGTAAGAATAAGATCATGTCTTAAATTAAGTCCAGCTGGTTGCCGGGTGCCCAGTAAGAAAATCCAATAGGACTCCCGGTTCAGGAGAGATCTCCTCAAATCACCACCCCGTGACATCCTCTTAACACGTTCTATTCCTACCACTCTAAAGGACTCTGTATTGCCCTGATGTATATCCCTGAAATGTTTAGATAGTGCTGAGATATTAAATTGTAGATTTGAGCAGTCAGACAGATGTCGTCTAATTCTTACTTTCAATGGTGTGGACGTACAGCCTACGTATTGGCACATGCATGTCTCGCAGGAGGCCAAATATACCACATATTTCAAATTACAATTAATGTATTCTTTAATACTATATTGTTGGTTATTACTATATGACCTGAAATCCCTCGATACATGCATGTGTCTGCAGGTGACACACGTGTTGTGGCCGCATTTCCAGTTGCCTGGACTATGGAGCCAGGTTGGATTGCTAGGGGTAACACTAGTGCCGAACATACTAGGTGACAATCTGTTACCCAGAGAGGGGCCTCGTTTAGAGACCATTTTAAACCCTGAAGACGTAATTTTTCTCAGGATCGGATCCTGATATAAAATGGGAAGATATTTCTTCATAATCCGTCCTATTTGATTGTACTGTCTACTATACTGGGTAATGAAGAATGGAACAGATTCCCCACTTTTTTGTGTCTCCTTACGTTTGTCTGTGTGTATGATAAGTGACTCTCTACTTAGTCTGTCTGCCCTATTCTTGGCTAGCTTAAGTGATTTTTCATCGTAGCCCCTGTCTCTCAGTCTGTTATGTAGTTGTTCAGACTCCACCTCGTATGTATCATTCCTAGTGCAGTTCCGCCGCAATCTACACCACTCCCCATACGGTATATTAGCCGTAACATGATGGGGATGGCAGGATGTTGCCTGCAGAATAGTATTACCTGCAATATCTTTACGAAATGAAGAGGAAACAACATGCTGTCCATCTGTGGAAAATCTGACATCTAGAAATGGAATATTCAATCGTGAGAAAGATGCAGTAAATTTGAGATTCAATTGATTCTCATTTATGTAACTCACAAATTCCCAAAATCTTAACTCGGTATCCCTCCATATCACGATGAGATCATCAATATACCTTCCCATCCATTTTATGGAGTTGTAGAAAGGGTTAGATGTATTTCTGGCACCAGTTGATTAAAAAAAAAAAAAAGGTTTTCCACGATAGTACCCCTTTAACGCCCTATAGACTTCTATGGGATTCCCCACTCCCAATCAACCTTCTGAAATTCCGCTTGCGGAATTTCAGAAGGTTGAATGGGAGTGGGGAATCCCATAGAAGTCTATGGGCTTTAATTTGAGGCGGAAATTCCGCCGTGTGAATAGACCCATAGACAGCTTACACAGTCAGGTTAGAATAGACAGTCAAGTTTGAATAAGAGAGCACTTGTATTTTTTAACCCCTTAAGGACCAAGGGCGTACAGGTACGCCCTTGGACCTGCTCTCCTGATATAACGCGGGGTTACACAGTAACCCCGCGTCATATCACGGCGGGCCCGGCGTCATAGTGAAGCCGGGACCCGCCTCTAATAGCGCGCGGTGCCACGATCGCGCTCAGAGCTGAGCCGCGCGGCTAAAAGTGAAACCGAAAGTGGCCGGCTAGCTCAGTCGGGCTGTTCGGGATAGCCGCGGCTAATCGCGGCATCCCGAACAGCTGACAGGACAGCGGGAGGGCCCCTACCTGCCTCCTCGCTGTCCGATCGCCGAATGACTGCTCAGTGCCTGAGATCCAGGCAGGAGCAGTCATGCGGCAGAATCGTTGATCACTGGTTTCTTATGAGAAACCAGTGATCAACATAGAAGATCAGTGTGTGCAGTGTTATAGGTCCCTATGGAATATCAATGATCAGTGTGTGCAGTGTTATAGGTCCCTATGGGATATCAATGATCAGTGTGTGCAGTGTTATAGGACCCTATGGGACCTATAACACTGCAAAAAAAAAGTGGAAAAAAAAAGTGAATAAAGATCATTTAACTCCTCCCCTATTAAAAGTTTGAATCACCCCCCTTTTCCAATAAAAAAAAAACACAGTGTAAATAAAAATAAAAATGAACATATATGGTATCACCGCGTCCGAATTATAAAAATATATCATTAATTAAACCGCTCGGTCAATGGCGTGCGCGCAAAAAAATTCAAAAGTCCAAAATAGTGCATTTTTGGTCACTTTTTATATCATTTAAAAATGAATAAAAAGCGATCAATAAGTCCTATCAATGCAAAAATTGTACCGTTAAAAACTTCAGATCACGGCGCAAAAAAAGAGCCCTCATACCGCCCCATACACGGAAAAATAAAAAAGTTATAGGGGTCAGAAGATGACAATTTTAAACGTATTAATTTTCCTGCATGTAGTTATGATTTTTTCCAGAAGTCCAAAAAAATCAAATCTATATAAGTTGGGGATCATTTTAATCGTATGGACCTACAGAATAAAGATAAGGTGTCATTTTTACCGAAAAATGTACTACGTAGAAACGGAAGCCCCCAAAAGTTACAAAACTGCGTTTTTTTTTTTCAATTTTGTCGCACAATGATTTTTTTTTCCGTTTCACCGTAGATTTTTGGGCAAAATGACTGACGTCATTACAAATTAGAATTGGTGGCGCAAAAAATAAGCCATCATATGGATTTTTAGGTGCAAAATTGGAAGAGTTATGTTTTTTTAAAGGCAAGGAGCAAAAAACGAAAATGCAAAAACGGAAAAAACCCCGGTCCTTAAGGGGTTAAAGACAGGTCGGGGGGGGGGGGGGGCTGCAGAATGATGACATATTTAAAAGAAAAACACAATAATGACGGTACCGTACTGAATTCCCAGGGCTAGAACAGGTTAATGTGCCGCTCACTGGGGGAGACGGATATGAGGATTAGAAGCACAGGGTCCTATGAGCATGAACAATAGAAATGACAAGTTTACTTTTATAGAATATGTTTGTACTTTATATAATTTGTATCACAGACACAAGTGTAGATCATCTAAAAAAGTCTGAAGGAGTTAAAATCGTACGTTGTCATATTTACTACTTTGCTATTCATTCACTGTGACGTCACTTTCTCGTGACCCCATATAACCTCCTCTCCTGCTGCTACCTGCACTCTATTTTGTGACTATGGTCGCGACACAACTTACCCTTCAGCACGGTGCCGGACTATCTATTCCTCCGCAGCAATCTGCTGTCTCCTTCAGTTACTTCTGCTTTGTGTTTCTATTTTGTATCCTTCTCCCTGAATGTCTGTGTTGCTCTTTATCTTGACTCATTTTCCACTTGATCCTGAACATTATGGTGCATTATACTTGTCCGATCACTATACTTTTATGATTTACCAGCACCATGATTGTGAGACACATATGGATCCTATATGTACAGTACAGACCAAAAGTTTGGACACCTTCTCCTTCAGAGTTTTCTTTATTTTCAGGACTATGAATATTGTAGATTCTCACTGAACGCATCAAAACTATGAATTATCACATGTGGAATTATATACATAACAAAAAAGTGTGAAAATATGTCATATTCTAGGTTCTTCCTTTTGCTTTGATTACTGCTTTGCACTCTTGGATTCTCTTGATGAGCTGTAGTCACCTGAAATGGTTTTCCAACAGTCTTGAAGGAGTTCCCATGATGCTTAGCACTTGTTGGCCCTTTTTGCATTCACTCTGCGGTCCAGCTCACCCCAAACCAACTGGATTGGGTTCAGGTCCGGTGACTGTGGAGGCCAGGTCATCTGGCGCAGCACCCATCACTCTCCTTCTTGGTCACATAGCCCTTACACAGCCTGGAGGGGGTTGGGGTCATTGTCCGGTTGAAAAATAAATGATGGTCCAACTAAACGCAAACCGGATGGAATAGCATGCCACTGCAAGATGCTGTGGTAGCCATGCTGGTTCAGTATGCCTTCAATTTTGAATAAATCCCCAACAGTGTCACCAGCAAAGCACCCCCACACCATCACACCTCCTCCTCCACACCATCACACCTCCTCCTCCACACCATCACACCTCCTCCTCCACACCATCACACCTCCTCCCCCACACCATCACACCTCCTCCTCCACACCATCACACCTCCTCCCCCACACCATCACACCTCCTCCTCCACACCATCACACCTCCTCCTCCACACCATCACACCTCCTCCTCCACACCATCACACCTCCTCCTCCACACCATCACACCTCCTCCCCCACACCATCACACCTCCTCCTCCACACCATCACACCTCCTCCTCCACACCATCACACCTCCTCCCCCACACCATCACACCTCCTCCTCCACACCATCACACCTCCTCCCCCACACCATCACACCTCCTCCTCCACACCATCACACCTCCTCCTCCACACCATCACACCTCCTCCTCCACACCATCCCACCTCCTCCCCCACACCATCACACCTCCTCCTCCACACCATCACACCTCCTCCTCCACACCATCACACCTCCTCCCCCACACCATCACACCTCCTCCTCCACACCATCACACCTCCTCCCCCACACCATCACACCTCCTCCTCCACACCATCACACCTCCTCCTCCACACCATCACACCTCCTCCTCCACACCATCACACCTCCTCCCCCACACCATCACACCTCCTCCTCCACACCATCACACCTCCTCCCCCACACCATCACACCTCCTCCTCCACACCATCACACCTCCTCCTCCACACCATCACACCTCCTCCTCCACACCATCACACCTCCTCCTCCACACCATCACACCTCCTCCCCCAGACCATCACACCTCCTCCTCCACACCATCACACCTCCTCCCCCACACCATCACACCTCCTCCTCCACATCATCACACCTCCTCCCCCACACCATCACACCTCCTCCTCCACACCATCACACCTCCTCCCCCAGACCATCACACCTCCTCCTCCACACCATCACACCTCCTCCCCCACACCATCACACCTCCTCCTCCACATCATCACACCTCCTCCCCCACACCATCACACCTCCTCCTCCACACCATCACACCTCCTCCTCCACACCATCACACCTCCTCCCCCACACCATCACACCTCCTCCCCCACACCATCCCACCTCCTCCTCCACACCATCACACCTCCTCCTCCACACCATCACACCTCCTCCTCCACACCATCACACCTCCTCCACACCATCACACCTCCTCCCCCACACCATCACACCTCCTCCCCCACACCATCACACCTCCTCCTCCACACCATCACACTTCCTCCCCCACACCATCACACCTCCTCCTCCACACCATCCCACCTCCTCCCCCACACCATCACACCTCCTCCCCCACACCATCACACCTCCTCCTCCACACCATCCCACCTCCTCCCCCACACCATCACACCTCCTCCTCCACACCATCACACCTCCTCCTCCACACCATCACACCTCCTCCTCCACACCATCACACCTCCTCCCCCACAACATCACACCTCCTCCTCCACACCATCCCACCTCCTCCCCCACACCATCACACCTCCTCCCCCACACCATCACACCTCCTCCTCCACACCATCACACCTCCTCCCCCACACCATCACACCTCCTCCTCCACACCATCACACCTCCTCCCCCACACCATCACACCTCCTCCCCCACACCATCACACCTCCTCCTCCACACCATCACACCTCCTCCTCCACACCATCACACCTCCTCCTCCACACCATCACACCTCCTCCCCCACACCATCACACCTCCTCCTCCACACCATCACACCTCCTCCCCCAGACCATCACACCACCTCCCCCACACCATCACACCTCCTCCTCCACACCAGCACACCTGTGAAGTGAAAACCATTTCAGGTGACTACCTCTTGAAGCTCAGCAAGAGAATGCCAAGAGTGTGCAAAGCAGTAATGAAAGCAAAAGGTGGCTAGAACCTAGAATATGACAGATTTTCAGTTGTTTCACACTTTTTTGTTATGTATATAATTCCACATGTGGTAATTCATAGTTTTGATGCCTTCAGTGCGAATCTACAATATTCATAGTCATGAAAATAAAGAAAACTCTGAATGAGAAGGTGTCCAAACTTTTGGTCTGTACTGTATGTGATATACATTGTATTCTATGGAAATTTGTGCTATTTGTGGAACCTACATTGTAACTATTACCTATGACTATGATTTATTTATGCATTTTTTCGTTTCCATGATCCATTGGATAAATTGTCTGTATATATGGTTATAACTAGTGATATAGCAAAGACTTTATCGTTGTCTTGTACATATTAGATTTACATTATTTGTTATTTCACATAGGTCTGAATTGACCGAAATGTCACTTTTATAAATTGGATTGCACTAATAAAATTCTTTCTGATTTCACCGCAAGCGGAGTGCCATGTTACTTTCTTATACTGTACGTTGTCATGTCATACGCTTGAGAAAGTAGGTAGTTACCCATGAAACAAGCTGTTGTCCTGATTGTTTCGCTGCTGTTTCGTGTGCAGCTCCTCGCTGTAGTTTGTATGATGCACAGAAGTTATTATAGACTGAAGTGTGAGTGCAGGATTGTATCTACATTAGATCAGGAGAACCAGCACAGCAGACTCAGGGAGGAAGTGAATGTATGGTGAGTGAGGGTGGGCTCAGTGCTTGCCTTGGACACGCCCCTTCCCTGTGCAGTGGATGTCAGAATGAGTGAGCAGGTGAACAGAGGGATTTGTGAGCCAAATACAGAAGATACAAAACATAAAAAAGACATGTAATGCATCTGCACTGACCTAGTGAGTAACATACAAATATTGTTTTTTTCTGTGAGACAACAGGTTCGCTTTAAGGACAAGGCCAAGTGTAAAATATATAATATTATAATAATTTTTACCTTTTTTTTCTTGTTACTTGTCCCACAAGAGGTCTGACAGCAATCAACAAATCAATGGTATAAAACACTGCACTAGTTATATAGTACAAAGACAAATGCAGAGAGAAGTTCCCCCACACCTCCTCCTGAGACAGCAGAGAATGTCGTGTTGTCTCGCGAAAGAGGGAGATTCTGGGAAGCTGCTGAGACAACACCACACTGACAATGAGAGGACTACACAACTTCCTGTTGAGGGGGGGGGGGGGGACCCTGCAAAAACATGGTGAAGCCAGTACAATTTGTGATAACATTATATTAGTAAGTTATACATCTTGGGGCAGAATACCTTGTAAGATCAGAATGTGACTATGAACTATGGAGACCTATTATTCTTCATTGTCACAATCATATCCAATAATCTTCAGAACCAATAAACACACGAAGCCCCAGATATAGCAGAAGTAGATACTGAAGGGTTAAAAAATAACAGAGATACAGAAATGCCCATTTATCGCCATTGGTTCTTGTAGTAAACAAAAAGCTTCATGTCTGACAAATCCAGGTGCCCACTACCATGTATACTGTACAGTGGTGCCCACTACCATGTATACTGTACAGTAGTGCCCACTACCATATATACTGTACAGTAGTGCCCACTACCATATATACTGTACAGTAATGCCCACTACCATATATACTGTACAGTGGTGCCCACTACCATGTATACTGAACAGTAATGCCCACTACCATGTATACTGTACAGTAATGCCCACTACCATGTATACTGTACAGTAATGCCCACTACCATATATACTGTACAGTGGTGCCCACTACCATGTATACTGTACAGTGGTGCCCACTACCATGTATACTGTACAGTAATGCCCACTACCATGTATACTGTACAGTAATGCCCACTACCATTTATACTGTACAGTGGTGCCCACTACCATGTATACTGTACAGTAGTGCCCACTACCATGTATACTGTACAGTGGTGCCCACTACCATGTATACTGTACAGTAATGCCCACTACCATGTATACTGTACAGTAATGCCCACTACCATGTATACTGTACAGTGGTGCCCACTACCTTGTATACTGTACAGTAATGCCCACTACCATATATACTGTACAGTGGTGCCCACTACCATGTATACTGTACAGTGGTGCCCACTACCATGTATACTGTACAGTAGTGCCCACTACCATATATACTGTACAGTAGTGCCCACTACCATATATACTGTACAGTAATGCCCACTACCATATATACTGTACAGTGGTGCCCACTACCATGTATACTGAACAGTAATGCCCACTACCATGTATACTGTACAGTAATGCCCACTACCATGTATACTGTACAGTAATGCCCACTACCATATATACTGTACAGTGGTGCCCACTACCATGTATACTGTACAGTAATGCCCACTACCATGTATACTGTACAGTAATGCCCACTACCATTTATACTGTACAGTGGTGCCCACTACCATGTATACTGTACAGTAGTGCCCACTACCATGTATACTGTACAGTGGTGCCCACTACCATGTATACTGTACAGTAATGCCCACTACCATGTATACTGTACAGTAATGCCCACTACCATGTATACTGTACAGTGGTGCCCACTACCTTGTATACTGTACAGTAATGCCCACTACCATATATACTGTACAGTGGTGCCCACTACCATGTATACTGTACAGTGGTGCCCACTACCATGTATACTGTACAGTAGTGCCCACTACCATATATACTGTACAGTAGTGCCCACTACCATATATACTGTACAGTAATGCCCACTACCATATATACTGTACAGTGGTGCCCACTACCATGTATACTGTACAGTGGTGCCCACTACCATGTATACTGTACAGTAATGCCCACTACCATGTATACTGTACAGTAATGCCCACTACCATGTATACTGTACAGTAATGCCCACTACCATGTATACTGTACAGTAATGCCCACTACCATGTATACTGTACAGTGGTGCCCACTACCATTTATACTGTACAGTGGTGCCCACTACCATGTATACTGTACAGTAGTGCCCACTACCATGTATACTGTACAGTGGTGCCCACTACCATGTATACTGTACAGTAATGCCCACTACCATGTATACTGTACAGTAATGCCCACTACCATGTATACTGTACAGTAGGGCCCACTACCATGTATACTGTACAGTGGTGCCCACTACCATGTATACTGTACAGTAGGGTCCACTACCATGTATACTGTACAGTAGGGCCCACTACCATGTATACTGTACAGTAATGCCCACTACCATGTATACTGTACAGTAATGCCCACTACCATGTATACTGTACAGTAATGCCCACTACCATGTATACTGTACAGTAGTGCTCACTACCATGTATACTGTACAGTGGTGCCCACTACCATGTATACTGTAAAGTAGTGCCCACTACCATGTATACTGTACAGTAATGCCAACTACCATGTATACTGTACAGTAGTGCCCACTACCATGTATACTGTACAGTGGTGCCCACTACCATGTATACTGTACAGTGGTGCCCACTACCATGTATACTGTACAGTGGTGCCCACTACCATGTATACTGTACAGTAATGCCCACTACCATGTATACTGTACAGTAATGCCCACTACCATATATACTGTACAGTGGTGCCCACTACCATGTATACTGTACAGTAATGCCCACTACCATGTATACTGTACAGTAGTGCCCACTACCATGTATACTGTACAGTAATGCCCACTACCATGTATACTGTACAGTAATGCCCACTACCATATATACTGTACAGTGGTGCCCACTACCATGTATACTGTACAGTAATACAGTAATGCCCACTACCATGTATACTGTACAGTAATGCCCACTACCATGTATACTGTACAGTAGTGCCCACTACCATATATACTGTACAGTGGTGCCCACTACCATGTATACTGTACAGTAATGCCCACTACCATGTATACTGTACAGTAGTGCCCACTACCATGTATACTGTACAGTGGTGCCCACTACCATGTATACTGTACAGTAATGCCCACTACCATGTATACTGTACAGTGGTGCCCACTACCATGTATACTGTACAGTAGTGCCCACTACCATGTATACTGTACAATGGTGCCCACTACCATGTATACTGTACAGTAATGCCCACTACCATGTATACTGTACAGTAATGCCCACTACCATGTATACTGTACAGTAGTGCCCACTACCATGTATACTGTACAGTGGTGCCCACTACCATGTATACTGTACAGTAGTGCCCACTACCATGTATACTGTACAGTAATGCCAACTACCATGTATACTGTACAGTAGTGCCCACTACCATGTATACTGTACAGTGGTGCCCACTACCATGTATACTGTACAGTGGTGCCCACTACCATGTATACTGTACAGTGGTGCCCACTACCATGTATACTGTACAGTAATGCCCACTACCATGTATACTGTACAGTGGTGCCCACTACCATATATACTGTACAGTGGTGCCCACTACCATGTATACTGTACAGTGGTGCCGACTACCATGTATACTGTACAGTAATGCCCACTACCATGTATACTGTACAGTAATGCCCACTACCATGTATACTGTACAGTGGTGCCCACTACCATGTATACTGTACAGTGGTGCCCACTACCATGTATACTGTACAGTAATGCCCACTACCATGTATACTGTACAGTAATGCCCACTACCATGTATACTGTACAGTAATGCCCACTACCATATATACTGTACAGTGGTGCCCACTACCATGTATACTGTACAGTAATACAGTAATGCCCACTACCATGTATACTGTACAGTAATGCCCACTACCATGTATACTGTACAGTGGTGCCCACTACCATGTATACTGTACAGTGGTGCCCACTACCATGTATACTGTACAGTGGTGCCCACTACCATGTATACTGTACAGTAATGCCCACTACCATGTATACTGTACAGTGGTGCCCACTACCATGTATACTGTACAGTAGTGCCCACTACCATGTATACTGTACAATGGTGCCCACTACCATGTATACTGTACAGTAATGCCCACTACCATGTATACTGTACAGTAATGCCCACTACCATGTATACTGTACAGTAGTGCCCACTACCATGTATACTGTACAGTGGTGCCCACTACCATGTATACTGTACAGTAATGCCACTACCATGTATACTGTACAGTAATGCCCACTACCATGTATACTGTACAGTGGTGCCCACTACCATGTATACTGTACAGTAGTGCCCACTACCATGTATACTGTACAGTAGTGCCCACTACCATGTATACTGTACAGTGGTGCCCACTACCATGTATACTGTACAGTAATGCCCACTACCATGTATACTGTACAATGGTGCCCACTACCATGTATACTGTACAGTAATGCCCACTACCATGTATACTGTACAGTGGTGCCCACTACCATGTATACTGTACAGTAATGCCCACTACCATGTATACTGTACAATGGTGCCCACTACCATGTATACTGTACAATGGTGCCCACTACCATGTATACTGTACAGTAATGCCACTACCATGTATACTGTACAGTAATGCCCACTACCATGTATACTGTACAGTAGTGCCCACTACCATGTATACTGTACAGTGGTGCCCACTACCATGTATACTGTACAGTAGTGCCCACTACCATGTATACTGTACAGTAATGCCAACTACCATGTATACTGTACAGTAGTGCCCACTACCATGTATACTGTACAGTGGTGCCCACTACCATGTATACTGTACAGTGGTGCTCACTACCATGTATACTGTACAGTGGTGCCCACTACCATGTATACTGTACAGTAATGCCCACTACCATGTATACTGTACAGTGGTGCCCACTACCATATATACTGTACAGTGGTGCCCACTACCATGTATACTGTACAGTGGTGCCCACTACCATGTATACTGTACAGTAATGCCCACTACCATGTATACTGTACAGTGGTGCCCACTACCATATATACTGTACAGTAATGCCCACTACCATGTATACTGTACAGTGGTGCCCACTACCATGTATACTGTACAGTAATGCCCACTACCATGTATACTGTACAGTAATGCCCACTACCATGTATACTGTACAGTAATGCCCACTACCATATATACTGTACAGTGGTGCCCACTACCATGTATACTGTACAGTAATACAGTAATGCCCACTACCATGTATACTGTACAGTAATGCCCACTACCATGTATACTGTACAGTGGTGCCCACTACCATGTATACTGTACAGTGGTGCCCACTACCATGTATACTGTACAGTAATGCCCACTACCATGTATACTGTACAGTGGTGCCCACTACCATGTATACTGTACAGTAGTGCCCACTACCATGTATACTGTACAATGGTGCCCACTACCATGTATACTGTACAGTAATGCCCACTACCATGTATACTGTACAGTAATGCCCACTACCATGTATACTGTACAGTGGTGCCCACTACCATGTATACTGTACAGTAATGCCCACTACCATGTATACTGTACAGTGGTGCCCACTACCATGTATACTGTACAGTAGTGCCCACTACCATGTATACTGTACAGTAGTGCCCACTACCATGTATACTGTACAGTAGTGCCCACTACCATGTATACTGTACAGTGGTGCCCACTACCATGTATACTGTACAGTAATGCCCACTACCATGTATACTGTACAGTAGTGCCCACTACCATGTATACTGTACAGTGGTGCCCACTACCATGTATACTGTACAGTGGTGCCCACTACCATGTATACTGTACAGTGGTGCCCACTACCATGTATACTGTACAGTAATGCCCACTACCATGTATACTGTACAGTAATGCCCACTACCATGTATACTGTACAGTAATGCCCACTACCATGAATACTGTACAGTAATGCCAACTACCATGTATACTGTACAGTAATGCCCACTACCATGAATACTGTACAGTAATGCCCACTACCATATATACTGTACAGTGGTGCCCACTACCATGTATACTGTACAGTAATGCCCACTACCATGTATACTGTACAGTAATGCCCACTACCATATATACTGTACAGTGGTGCCCACTACCATGTATACTGTACAGTGGTGCCCACTACCATATATACTGTACAGTAATGCCCACTACCATGAATACTGTACAGTGGTGCCCACTACCATGTATACTGTACAGTAATGCCCACTACCATGTATACTGTACAGTAGTGCCCACTACCATGTATACTGTACAGTAATGCCCACTACCATGTATACTGTACAATGGTGCCCACTACCATGTATACTGTACAGTGATGCCCACTACCATGTATACTGTACAGTGGTGCCCACTACCATGTATACTGTACAGTGGTGCCCACTACCATGTATACTGTACAGTAATGCCCACTACCATGTATACTGTACAGTAATGCCCACTACCATATATACTGTACAGTGGTGCCCACTACCATGTATACTGTAGAGTGGTGCCCACTACCATATATACTGTACAGTGGTGCCCACTACCATGTATACTGTACAGTAGTGCCCACTACCATGTATACTGTACAGTGGTGCCCACTACCATGTATACTGTACAGTAATGCCCACTACCATGTATACTGTACAGTAATGCCCACTACCATATATACTGTACAGTGGTGCCCACTACCATGTATACTGTACAGTGGTGCCCACTACCATATATACTGTACAGTGGTGCCCACTACCATGTATACTGTACAGTAGTGCCCACTACCATGTACACTGTACAGTAATGCCCACTACAATGTATACTGTACAATGGTGCCCACTACCATGTATACTGTACAGTGATGCCCACTACCATGTATACTGTACAGTGGTGCCCACTACCATGTATACTGTACAGTGGTGCCCACTACCATGTATACTGTACAGTAATGCCCACTACCATGTATACTGTACAGTAGTGCCCACTACCATGTATACTGTACAGTAATGCCCACTACCATGTATACTGTACAGTAATGCCCACTACCATATATACTGTACAGTAGTGCCCACTACCATGTATACTGTACAGTGGTGCCCACTACCATGTATACTGTACAGTGGTGCCCACTACCATGTATACTGTACAGTAATGCCAACTACCATGTATACTGTACAGGAGTGCCCACTACCATGTATACTGTACAGTGGTGCCCACTACCATGTATACTGTACAGTAATGCCCACTACCATGTATACTGTACAGTAATGCCCACTACCATGTATACTGTACCGTGGTGCCCACTACCATGTATACTGTACAGTGGTGCCCACTACCATATATACTGTACAGTAGTGCCCACTACCATATATACTGTACAGTGGTGCCCACTACCATGTATACTGTACAGTGGTGCCCACTACCATGTATACTGTACAGTAATGCCCACTACCATGTATACTGTACAGTAGTGCCCACTACCATGTATACTGTACAGTAGTGCCCACTACCATGTATACTGTACAGTGGTGCCCACTACCATATATACTGTACAGTAGTGCCAACTACCATGTATACTGTACAGTAATGCCCACTACCATGTATACTGTACAGTGGTGCCCACTACCATGTATACTGTACAGTGGTGCCCACTACCATGTATACTGTACAGTAATGCCCACTACCATTTATACTGTACAGTGGTGCCCACTACCATGTATACTGTACAGTAATGCCCACTACCATGTATACTGTACAGTGGTGCCCACTACCATGTATACTGTACAGTGGTGCCCACTACCATGTATACTGTACAGTAGTGCCCACTACCATGTATACTGTACAGTAATGCCCACTACCATGTATACTGTATAGTAATGCCCACTACCATGTATACTGTACAGGAGTGCCCACTACAATGTATACTGTACAGTGGTGCCCACTACCATGTATACTGTACAGTAATGCCCACTACCATGTATACTGTACAGTAATGCCCACTACCATGTATACTGTACAGTAATGCCCACTACCATGTATACTGTACCGTGGTGCCCACTACCATGTATACTGTACAGTGGTGCCCACTACCATATATACTGTACAGTAGTGCCCACTACCATATATACTGTACAGTGGTGCCCACTACCATGTATACTGTACAGTGGTGCCCACTACCATGTATACTGAACAGTAATGCCCACTACCATGTATACTGTACAGTGGTGCCCACTACCATGTATACTGTACAGTAATGCCCACTACCATGTATACTGTACAGTAATGCCCACTACCATATAAACTGTACAGTGGTGCCCACTACCATATATACTGTACAGTAGTGCCCACTACCATGTATACTGTACAGTAGTGCCCACTACCATGTATACTGTACAGTAATGCCCACTACCATGTATACTGTACAGTGGTGCCCACTACCATGTATACTGTACAGTAGTGCCCACTACCATGTATACTGTACAGTGGTGCCCACTACCATGTATACTGTACAGTGGTGCCCACTACCATGTATACTGTACAGTAATGCCCACTACCATTTATACTGTACAGTGGTGCCCACTACCATGTATACTGTACAGTAATGCCCACTACCATGTATACTGTACAGTGGTGCCCACTACCATGTATACTGTACAGTGGTGCCCACTACCATGTATACTGTGCAGTAGTGCCCACTACCATGTATACTGTACAGTAATGCCCACTACCATGTATACTGTACAGTAATGCCAACTACCATGTATACTGTACAGTAATGCCCACTACCATGTATACTGTACAGTGGTGCCCACTACCATGTATACTGTACAGTAATGCCCACTACCATGTATACTGTACAGTAATGCCCACTACCATGTATACTGTACCGTGGTGCCCACTACCATGTATACTGTACAGTGGTGCCCACTACCATATTTACTGTACAGTAGTGCCCACTACCATATATACTGTACAGTGGTGCCCACTACCATGTATACTGTACAGTGGTGCCCACTACCATATATACTGTACAGTAGTGCCCACTACCATATGTACTGTACAGTGGTGCCCACTACCATGTATACTGTACAGTGGTGCCCACTACCATGTATACTGTACAGTAATGCCAACTACCATGTATACTGTACAGTAATGCCCACTACCATGTATACTGTACAGTGGTGCCCACTACCATGTATACTGTACAGTAATGCCCACTACCATGTATACTGTACAGTGGTGCCCACTACCATGGATACTGTACAGTAGTGCCCACTACCATGTATACTGTACAGTAATGCCAACTACCATGTATACTGTACAGGAGTGCCCACTACCATGTATACTGTACAGTGGTGCCCATTGCCATGTATACTGTACAGTAATGCCAACTACCATGTATACTGTACAGGAGTGCCCCACTACCATGTATACTGTACAGTGGTGCCCACTACCATGTAACTGTACAGTGGTGCCCACTACATGTACACTGTACAGTAATGCCAACTACCATGTATACTCTACAGGAGTGCCCACTACCATGTATACTGTACAGTGTGCCACTACCATGTATACTGTACAGTGGTGCCCACTACCATGTAATACTGTACAGTAATGCCAACTGACCATGTATACTGTACAGGAGTGCCACTACCATGTATACTGTACAGTGGTGCCCACTACCATGTATATTGTACAGTAATGCCCACTACCATGATACTGTACAGTAATGCCCACTACTATGTATACTGTACAGTGGTGCCCACTACCATGTATACTGTACAGTAATGCCCACTACCATGTATACTGTACAGTGGTGCCCACTACCATATATCCTGTACAGTAATGCCCACTACCATGTATACTGTACAGTAGTGCCCACTACCATGTATACTGTACAGTGGTGCCCACTACCATATATACTGTACAGTCAGTGCCCACTACCATATAACTGTACAGTGGTGCCCTACCATGTATACTGTACAGTGGGCCACTACCATGTATACTGTACAGTAATGCCCACTACCATGTATACTGTACAGTAGTGCCCACTACCATGTATACTGTACAGTAATGCCCACTACCATGTATACTGTACAGTAATGCCCACTACCATATATACTGTACAGTGGTGCCCACTACCATATATACTGTACAGTAGTGCCCACTACCATGTATACTGTACAGTAGTGCCCAATACCATGTATACTGTACAGTAATGCCCACTACCATGTATACTGTACAGTGGTGCCCACTACCATGTATACTGTACAGTAGTGCCCACTACCATGTATACTGTACAGTGGTGCCCACTACCATGAATACTATACAGTGGTGCCAACTACCATGTATCCTGTACAGTAATGCCCACTACCATTTATACTGTACAGAGGTGCCCACTACCATGTATACTGTACAGTAGTGCCCACTACCATGTATACTGTACAGTAATGCCCACTACCATGTATACTGTACAGTAATGCCAACTACCATGTATACTGTACAGGAGTGCCCACTACCATGTATACTGTACAGTGGTGCCACTACCATGTATACTGTACAATTATTCCCACTACCATGTATACTGTACAGTAATGCCCACTACCATGTATACTGTACAGTAATGCCCACTACCATGTATACTGTACCGTGGTGCCCACTACCATGTATACTGTACAGTGGTGCCCACTACCATATATACTGTACAGTAGTGCCCACTACCATATATACTGTACAGTGGTGCCCACTACCATGTATACTGTACAGTGGTGCCCACTACCATGTATACTGTACAGTAATGCCCACTACCATGTATGCTGTACAGTGGTGCCCACTACCATGTATACTGTACAGTAATGCCCACTACCATGTATACTGTACAGTAATGCCCACTACCATATATACTGTACAGTGGTGCCCACTACCATATATACTGTACAGTAGTGCCCACTACCATGTATACTGTACAGTAGTGCCCACTACCATGTATACTGTACAGTAATGCCCACTACCATGTATACTGTACAGTAATGCCCCCTACCATATATACTGTACAGTAGTGCCCACTACCATGTATACTGTACAGTAATGCCAACTACCATGTATACTGTACAGTCGGTGCCCACTACCATGTATACTGTACAATAATGCCACTACCATGTATACTGTACAGTAATGCCCACTACATGTTACTGTACAGTAATGCCCACTACCATGTATACTGTACGGTGGTGCCCACTACCATGTATACTGTACAGTAGTGCCCACTACCATATATACTGTACAGTAGTGCCCACTACCATATATACTGTACAGTGGTGCCCACTACCATGTATACTGTACAGTGGTGCCCACTACCATGTATACTGTACAGTAGTGCCCACTACCATGTATACTGTACAGTAGTGCCCACTACCATGTATACTGTACAGTGGTGCCCACTACCATGTATACTGTACAGTAGTGCCAACTACCATGTATACTGTACAGTAATGCCCACTACCATGTATACTGTACAGTGGTGCCCACTACCATGTATACTGTACAGTGGTGCCCACTACCATGTATACTGTCAGTAATGCCCACTACCATTTATACTGTACAGTGGTGCCCACTACCATGTATACTGTACAGTAATGCCCACTACCATGTATACTGTACAGTGGTGCCCACTACTATGTATACTGTACAGTGGTGCCCACTACCATGTATACTGTACAGTAGTGCCCACTACCATGTATACTGTACAGTAATGCCCACTACCATGTATACTACAGTGGTGCCCACTACCATGTATACTGTACAGTGGTGCCCACTACCATGTATACTGTACAGTGGTGCCCACTACCATGTATACTAAACAGTGGTGCCCACTACCATGTATACTGTACAGTAAAGCCCACTACCATGTATACTGTACAGTAATGCCCACTACCATGATATACTGTATAGTAATGCCCACTACCATGTATACTGTACAGTGGTGCCCACTACCATGTATACTGTACAGTAATGCCCACTACCATGTATACTGTACAGTAATGCCCACTACCATATATACTGTACAGTGGTGCCCACTACCATGTATACTGTACAGTGGTGCCCACTACCATGTATACTGTACAGTGGTGCCCACTACCATGTATACTGTACAGTGGTGCCCACTACCATGTATACTGTACAGTAATGCCAACTACCATGTATACTGTACAGTAATGCCCACTACCATATATACTGTACAGTGGTGCCCACTACCATGTATACTGTACAGTGGTGCCCACTACCATGTATACTGTACAGTAATGCCCACTACCATGTATACTGTACAGTAATGCCCACTACCATGTATACTGTACAGTGGTGCCCACTACCTTGTATACTGTACAGTAATGCCCACTACCATGTATACTGTACAGTAATGCCCACTACCATATATACTGTACAGTGTGCCCACTACCATGTATACTGTACAGTGGTGCCCACTACCATATATACTGTACAGTGGTGCCCACTACCATGTATACTGTACAGTAGTGCCCACTACCATGTATACTGTACAATGGTGCCCACTACCTTGTATACTGTACAGTGGTGCCCACTACCATGTATACTGTACAGTGGTGCCCACTACCATGTATACTGCACAGTGTGCCCACTACCATGTATACTGTACAGTAATGCCCACTACCATGTATACTGTACAGTAATGCCCACTACCATGTATACTGTACAGTGGTGCCCACTACCATATATACTGTACAGTAGTGCCCCCTACCATGTATACTGTACAGTAGTGCCCACTACCATGTATACTGTACAGTAATGCCCACTACCATGTATACTGTACAGTAGTGCCCACTACCATATATACTGTACAGTAGTGCCCACTACCATGTATACTGTACAGTGGTGCCCACTACCATGTATACTGTACAGTGGTGCCCACTACCATGTATACTGTACAGTAATGCCAACTACCATGTATACTGTACAGTAGTTGCCCACTACCATGTATACTGTACAGGAGTGCCCACTACCATGTATACTGTACAGTGTGCCCACTACCATGTATACTGTACAGTAATGCCAACTACCATGTATACTGTACAGGAGTGCCCACTACCATGTATACTGTACAGTGGTGCCACTACCATGTATACTGTACAGTGGTGCCCACTACCATGTATACTGTACAGTAATGCCAACTACCATGTATACTGTACAGAAGTGCCCACTACCATGTATACTGTACAGTGGTGCCCACTACCATGTATACTGTACAGTGGTGCCCACTACCATGTATACTGTACAGTAATGCCACTACCATGTATACTGTACAGGAGTGCCCACTACCATGTATACTGTACAGTGGTGCCCACTACCATGTATACTGTACAGTAATGCCCACTACCATGTATACTGTACAGTAATGCCCACTACTATGTATACTGTACAGTGGTGCCCACTACCATGTATACTGTACAGTAATGCCCACTACCATGTATACTGTACAGTGGTGCCCACTACCATGTATCCTGTACAGTAATGCCCACTACCATCTATACTGTACAGTAATGCCCACTACCATGTATACTGTACAGTGGTGCCCACTACCATGTATACTGTACAGTAGTGCCCACTACCATGTATACTGTACAGTAGTGCCCACTACCATGTATACTGTACAGTAATGCCCACTACCATGTATACTGTACAGTGGTGCCCACTACCATGTATACTGTACAGTATGCCCACTACCATGTATACTGTACAGTAGTGCCCACTACCATGTATACTGTACAGTAATGCCCACTACCAGTATACTGTACAGTAATGCCCACTACCATATATACTGTACAGTAGTGCCCACTACCATGTATACTGTACAGTGGTGCCCACTACCATGTATACTGTACAGTGGTGCCCACTACCATGTATACTGTACAGTAATGCCAACTACCATGTATACTGTACAGGAGTGCCCACTACCATGTATACTGTACAGTGGTGCCCACTACCATGTATACTTTACAGTAATGCCCACTACCATGTATACTGTACAGTAATGCCCACTACCATGTATACTGTACCGTGGTGCCCACTTCCATGTATACTGTACAGTGGTGCCCACTACCATATATACTGTACAGTAGTGCCCACTACCATATATACTGTACAGTGGTGCCCACTACATGTATACTGTACAGTGGTGCCCACTACATGTATACTGTACAGTAATGCCCACTACCATGTATACTGTACAGTAGTGCCCACTACCATGTATACTGTACAGTAGTGCCCACTACCATGTATACTGTACAGTGGTGCCCACTACCATGTATACTGTACAGTAGTGCCAACTACCTTGTATACTTCACAGTAATGCCCACTACCATGTATACTGTACAGTGGTGCCCACTACCATGTATACTGTACAGTGGTGCCCACTACCATGTATACTGTACAGTAATGCCCACTACCATTTATACTGTACAGTGGTGCCACTACCATGTATACTGTACAGTAATGCCCACTACCATGTATACTGTACAGTGGTGCCCACTACCATGTATACTGTACAGTAATGCCCACTACCATGTATACTGTACAGTAATGCCACTACCATGTATACGTACAGTAATGCCAGAAGCTACCATGATCATACTGTACAGGAGTGCCCACTACCATGTATACTGTCCAGTGGTGCCCACTACCATGTATACTGTACAGTAATGCCCACTACCATGTATACTGTACAGTAATGCCCACTACATGTATACTGTACAGTAATGCCCACTACCATGTATACTGTACCGTGGTGCCCCTACCATGTATACTGTACAGTGGTGCCCACTACCATATATACTGTACAGTGGTGCCCACTACCATATATACTGTACAGTGGTGCCCACTACCATGTATACTGTACAGTGGTGCCCACTACCATGTATACTGTACAGTAGATGCCCACTACCATGTATACTGTACAGTGGTGCCCACTACCATGTATACTGTACAGTAATGCCCACTACCATGTATACTGTACAGTAATGCCCACTACCATATATACTGTACAGTGGTGCCCACTACCATATATACTGTACAGTAGTGCCCACTACCATGTATACTGTACAGTAGTGCCCATACCATGTATACTGTACAGTATGCCCACTACCATGTATACTGTACAGTGGTGCCCACCACCATGTATACTGTACAGTAGTGCCCACTACCATGTATACTGTACAGTGGTGCCCACTACCATGTATACTGTACAGTGGTTGCCCACTACCATGTATACTGTACAGTAATGCCCACTACCATTTATACTGTAC